>NW_022630998.1:47329614-47596403 GCF_010015895.1 Lontra canadensis
GTGAATTTAGCAAACACACCTTTGTGAGTACACACGCCACGGGCGCGCGCGCGCGCGCGCGCACACACACACACACACACACACACACACACACACACACACACACACACCACGGGCGCGCGCTCACAACCAAGCCGGGTGCAGCCGCCGGGCGCTCGGCGGCGGTCTGCGGCTGCGAACGCGCTCGGGGCGCATTTGGGTCGGACCCGCCACGGCCCCGGACGCCCGGCTGCGGGGAGCCCAGGCGCTCGGGACGCGCGCAGTGCTCTCCGCCGCGCTGGTGGCTCCCGAACGGCCCTTCTTCTTGGGTATAGGCTGCGTGGGGGGGCGAGCGAGCGAAGAGCGCAGCTTGCTGGTGCGAGGGCGCTTGGCGAAGGCTAACTGGCGAGTCCCGGGCTGAACCGGGAACCCTGCGGACATTGTTCGCAGGCCGCAGAGCTCCGTCCAATCTGGGTCCTAGCCACAGACTTAATTACCACGTTAGAAACATCCATCCTTACTCTTCGCCCCACCTGTTTTTACTGTAAACCGCGTTACTGATATGGTCGCTATTGTCAAAGATAAACCGTATGTCCTTTGACACTTTCCCGTCTTTTCAGGTTATTGGCTGGTGGTGCCCACTTGCCTGCCTCGTTGCCTGGATTGAAATTAAAGGGGATAGAGCGGTTCTGACGTTTAAAGAAAATCGCCCAGGGAAGGCCAAGGCCTGGGAGACCTGGCACTGTAGGTCTTGGCTCTTAACTCTTAACTTGGGTCTTAACTATGAAGCCCTAAGCCGCAGGTCCCTGGGGGACAGCTTGCTTGCAGACTTTCAATCGCTATCTTACTTGTTAGGAAGATTGTGATGACATTATGTTTCTGTGTATTCCTCTGGTATTTTGGAATGCACCTCTCAGCGCTTAGGGAAAGGCCTGGGCAAAACACTGGAAGAACAGCTTTATAGGCAAATGGGAGGAGAAGGCTCTTTCCTCTAGTTGTCCCACTTCCGGATCTCTTAAAAAAAAAAAATAAAAATAATTTTTAAACTTTTGAAAAACGTAGGTGAGGGGAGAAGAACATAAGTGGAAAGGTAAAATACAATTTGATCTCTGTTCTGTTCTGAAATAACAGTCCTAAGTCTCAGGCTTGTATAATAGTGTATAGATTAGCAAACATTTTCATACATAAACACAGAGTTGCTTATCTGGAAAGTGAAAGATGACAAAACAGGTGCCCCCAGACAGCATAAATGATTCATTCAGGGTCATAGGATGTGTTAATGGAAGAAATTATTTCATACTGAACAGAAAAATAGACAACTTTGGAGGTACCTAACTTTAGAGACTTCAATCTTGTAATGAACCAAAGAAACTAGATTTAAGGCATCCTCCTACAGTTTAACTAGCATGTTGGGTTTAACTCTAGTTTAACTCTAATTCAAAGAAGGATCCAGGGCACCTGGGGTGACTCATTCCATTAAGCATCTGCCTTTGGCTCAGGTCATGATCTTGGGGTCCTGGGATAGAGCCCTGCATGGGGCTCCCTGCTCAGCAGCTTGCTTCTCCCTCTCCCTCTCCCTCCTGCTCATGCTCTCTCTCTCCAATAAATAAATAAAATCTTTATTAAAAACAAACACACACACACACACACACACACACACACACACAAACAAAATCCAGGTCAACATCTCAGCACAACTTCCCCTCTCAGCAGTCACTTAAACTGAGAGCACTCTCTCCGTCTTGAACTGTTCTCCCCCTGGTTTTCCTGACACTTTACTGTGGCTCCATCCTCTCCAACTCATCTTTCTCTGCCTTGTCTTTGGGTCTCTCTTCCTCCAAACTCTTTAGTGTACACCCTTCCTTAGAGCCTGTCATGGTGCTCTTCTCCATTTTTGGTGACCTGCCCCTTGGAGAATTTCCACCATCTCCACTCCCACCCATGGGTTCTGCTTCAGCTCATTTATTTCTTCTGATGGCCAGCTCCCTTTTCTATTGCCCTGAGGGTGCCCCGTGGCCACCTCAAACTCAGAGCACCACCTTTCCTTGGAAACCAGGCTCTCTTCCTTCCCCTAGACTGCTATTATTGTTGCTGCCTGTTACAGGCCCCCAGGCTTTATTCCTCTTCACCTTTGCTTGCAACTCCCATTTAGGTTTATTTGCTGTGTTGTCTATCCCAGCCCCTCTGGCTGCTCAGTAAATTATTCAGCCTCTTCTCTCTGCAGGGCCTCCTTACTGGTATGTCTGTATAACCTTTCCTCCTCCAAATCCTCCTCCGCCCAGCTGTTGTGATTCCTCAAGTACAGTTCTGATGGTGTCACCCTCCTGCTCAAGTCCTTTTAAATGGCTCCCCACTGCCTACTGGCAAAAGACCAAATTGAGATATGATCTTGACCAAACCCAGCTTTCTAGCCTCATCTCCCCTGAAACCCAACAGAACGTCCAGTTCCCCAACAGGATTATTTTTATATTCCAAGAGGACTTCTCCCAGTTCCCCAGAAGTCATCCCCATTTTCCCACTCGCCACATTTGCTCAAGACAGTCTACTGCCTATAATAATTCTCTCTTCCCTTACAATTTGTCACATTCCTACCCTTCCTTCAAGGACTTGCTCAGATGCTGCTTCCTCTGGGAAAAGCCACCGAAATGTGTGATCTCTCTCCTCCAGCCCTTCTAACACTTTGGATCTTTCCGATAGCATTTATACCATTCTGCCTGGAATCACAGTTATGTTTACACTTGGCTGAGCCATTTGCCTTCTCTCCCTTCCCTGGTTAGAAATTCTCTGAGGGTTGGGATTATGCCTCAGCCATTTCTGTTAGTCCCAAGTGCCCAGCACTGTACTATAAGACTTCTGTCTCCCCAGAGGTTAGCTACACCCATGAGCCAAGGAAGAAGTAAGTCACAGTATGTCATCATTGGCTGCTACTAGTGCCAGCTGTCGTTTGGGAGGTATTTACAGTGTTGTTCTCGTGTTCATCGAAATCATTACTAAATTACTTATAATTGCCTTTTCAAACAGGACCCTACTCCAGGGACCAAATCAGGACTAGAGACCCCTGGTTATGTTCCAATGTTTACCATTAGGCAATGGTAGGAAATCAAAGTACAGAAAGTCTACATACAGCTTCCCAAATGCAGTGACTCATCATATCGCATCATACCACACCACGTCTCCCAGTGTGGTCAGGAGCTAGGCTGACGGGCAAACTTCATAACAGGAATCCCATTAGCTAAATGGATAGCCTCAATGAGAGACACCCCTCTAGGAGCACAATACCTAGCACCTGGTCTGTGCAGTTGGATGCATGCATGGATATATGACAAAGGAAATCATTTGAAAGGGGTGGTGGAGTCCTATCCAGAGACTTAACATAGCTCCTGTACCTGCCTTTAATTTAAAAATGAAAAATCTGAATTAAATTCAATAAAGATTTATCAAATTCCTGGAGCATTGGTTTTCAAAGAGAGACCCTTAAAATGCCCTGGGTATAATGCATATAATTTTGGAGCTAGGAGCCAGAAATCGACAATCACTCGCTCCCCATGTAAAGTTTTTTTATGCTTAAGTTTGAAAACTACTCTTTGGGGTGCCTGGGTGGCTCAGTGGGTTAAGCCTCCGCCTTCAGCTCACGTCATGATCCCAGGGTCCTGGGATCGAGCCCCACATTGGGCTCCCTGCTCAGGGGGAGCCTGCTTCTCCCTCTCCCTCTCTGCTTGCTGCTCTGCCTACTTGTGCTTTCCTTCTGTTAAATAAATAAATAAAATCTTTAAAAAAAAGAAAAAGAAAGAAAGAAAGAAAGAAAGAAAGAAAGAAAGAAAGAAAGAAAGAAAGAAAGAGAAAACTACTCTTTGGTGGCAAGAACTTCACACAGTCCCACTGCTTAGGAGGAAGCCTCCAGAAAAACAAAATGACATTGCCTCATCATTATTGCTAGTAATCTCAGCTAATTAAGGGAATCATTTGCCTTTAGTAGGAAGATTCCAAGACATGGAATTAGATTCGATTAGATTGGATAAGCTCGAAGGAACCTCAAGTCATTTGAAGATGGACACAAAGTTATACCCATGCATTTCCTAATACTGGGATATACTTTTTATATTATAACCGAAGCCAATTATGTTCCCTGGAAAATAATTAAATTGTTTAAGAGCAGAAGAAAAGCCTGAAACAGCATGGTTAGCCTGTGAACCAGACATTATTCCTCCCTCCTGCAGAATGACAAAGAATTCTCTTCTATGTAGCTAAAAAAAGAGTGAAGAATGAGATATTCTAGATAACACTTCATCAAGGCACAATGTCCAATAATAGGGAAAAGTGCCTGAAGAATCTTCGTGATCAATCATTTCCACCAAATAGATTCTTGGGCAAAATAAAAGGTGGGCTGGGAATGATCAACCCAGAACTGAATGAATTAAAACAATTGCTCCATCCTTGAAGAGGGGGAAATTTTGATTAATTTCAACTTTGTTGAGGCGCCTGGCTGACTCAGTCAGTAGAACATGCAACTTTTAATCTCGGGGTTGTGAGTTCAAGCCCCATGTTGGGTGTAGAGATTATTCTAAAATCTTTAAAAAAAAACAAAACAAAACAGCTTTGTTAAATTCCGGAGAATCAAACCTCTAATATTTAGCTGTTAATATTTTTTAGAGAGTAGGTGCAGACAGAGGTCTACATTCTTTACAAACAGTAACTCATTTGCTTTACCAGTCCCCCTGCTCAAAAAATAAATGAAGAAATTTAGAGTCTGAGAAATTGGCCAAAGGTTTTTGGTTCTAATCAGGCCAAGCAGGGACTCAAATTTAGTCTTTGTGAGGAGAAAGTCAGAACTTTCTCTATTAGCCATTATTTCCCAAACTTGGGAGATCGCAAGAATTGCCCTGAGTACTGGTTAAAAATATAGATTTCCATTACCTCTTCCCTGGGTAGGGCTGGAGTGGAGAGCTTGGAATCTTTGGACAAAATTGAGAAACATCATAATTTGATGCCACAATATCACTTATTAACCCACACTGTTTCATTCCTTAAGACCTACCCTTCTAAAATTTGCTGAAACTATAATAAAGTGTATTCAACTACTGATGAACCAACCAATCTTTTCTTTCTTTCTTCAAAGAACAGTGTTGCGGCACCTGGGTGGCTCGGGTTAAGGCCTCTGCCTTAGGCTCGGGTCATGATCCAGGGTCCTGGGTTCGAGCCCCGCATCAGGCTTTCTGCTCAATGTGGAGCCTGCTTCCTCCTCTCTCTCTCTCTCTCTCTCTCTGCCTGCCTCTCTGCCTGCTTGTGATCTCTGTCTGTCAAATAAATAAATAAACTCTTAAAAAAAAAAACTCCATTTAAAGAACAGTGTTAAGATAAAAGACTTTATTTTTTTTTTATTTTATTTATTTATTTGACAGAGATAGAGAGGGATCACAAGTAGGCAGAGAGTGGGTGGGGGGGAGCAGGCTCTCTGAGCAGAGAGCCTGATGTGGGGCTTGATCCCAGGACCCTGAGATCATGACCTGAGCCAAAGGCAGAGGCTTAATCCACTAAACCACCCAGGCGCCCCAAGATAAAAGCCTTTAAAGTTATAATCCGGGGGCGTCTAGGTGGCTCCGTTGTTAAGCGTCTGCCTTTGGCTCAGGTCATGATCCCAGGGTCCTGGGATTGAGCCCCACATTGGGCTCCCTACTCTGCTGGGAAGCCTCCTTCTCCTGCTCCCACTCCCTCTACTTGTGTTACCTTACCAATCAAATAAATTAATAAAATCTTTTTTAAAAAGTAAAGTTATAATCTGGAATTTTGAAAAATAAATCATTACCTCAACATATAAAATGATCAGGTTAGCAACTTGATTACAAATAAATTTGTTTTAAATTTTGTAATTTAGAAGGGTGCTTGGCTAGCTCATTTGGTAGAACATGAGACTCTCAATCTCCAGGTTGTGAGTTTGAGACCCACATTGGGTGTAGAGATGACTCAGAAAATTTAAAAAAAATTTTTAAGAATAAATTTTATCATTTGGACAATAATTACTCCCTCAAAGGGTAAAATGCATTTGCCTTTATTAAATATTATATATCTACTCTATTACTTTATATTAATTTTTAGTGAAAATATTTCCGTGCAAATACAGCCTATGTACAATTTCAGTATTGTGAAAACTGACCAGACTGTTATCATGCTGCTATTCATTCCAAACCAAAGTGCAGTGGTAAGTCTCATCAAACAAAAGCCATCTCAGAACTGGAATATTTTATTGGCCTCCAACCAGGCTTTGAACCTAGTGATAGCCAAAAGAAATAGGAAATACCACATTTAATTATAGCATTTACTCTTTCCCCTTTTTAATAGCTGTTACTTTTTACTAAGTATTTTGTTAAGCTTGTCTCAGGATAGACACAAGAACACTATTTAATTGGATAATGTGAAAATATTTCCTTGTGTATTTATTTACCTATGTCAGCTAGGGGGAAAAAAACCCTCCTACTTTTAAACACGGAAAAAGTAGCACTATGAAAGAATCATCATTTAGAAAATTAATGATTTCTTCAAAATTGCATCTCTCTTTTGCAGATATGTCTGATAAGTGAGAGAACACAAGAAAAACACAATTAAAACGTCAACTCCTACAGTATGAACCTATTCTCTGGGGAGACAAAAGATGCTCTGACATGTATGGAGGATATATTTGCAGAGAATAATGTCATCCCCCAAATCTTTTCACAAACACATAGCATGAGCATTCTCCAAAGTCATCGAACTGTCTTTTGTTCATTCTCATTCCCATCGGGAGGAAGTAAAGACACAAGATTCCAACAACCACATAGCTTTAGAAGGCACCTAACGCCTAGAGAAAGATGATTTGGATTTAAGAGATAGCATGAAAAGTAAAGTTAAAAATGTGAAAGCCAAATTTTCAAACGTATTTACTGGGGACATTTTATCACCTACAATATTTTTAAATTTCAAGAACTCATTCATTGTCAAGAATCACATCATGACAATTCACATATGAAAAGTGTCACTTCCAATGACTCTGTTGAAACCCAGAGTTGGATAACTTGTGAAAATGAAGCAGTCTCAGCAAAAGCTGGTATATCACATATTCTCTCAACCCAAAATCTATATTAACACGTCCACAGAACCATGCTACAATAAGCCTGTAGTTATTGTTATGCAAAGGTTCTGTTATGCAGAACCTTTCTTGGTAAGAGCCACCCTCAACAGTTTCCCAAATGACTGAATGTCTACTTCTTAAGTACCAAAAGCCCTTTTAAAAAACTTGACTACATGGGCTAGAAATCCAACTAAACCATGACTGACTTCTTAAGCATAAAGTCATTATAAACACGACAACGCCCTCAAAATCTTACGGCATGCAAGAAGATCTGTAATTAAAGCCCCATATTGCTTGTATTCTTTTTCTCTATCTTCCTTCCTTTATTTTTTATTCGGTTTTTAGTTCTTACGGTTTTGGGGTTTGGGTTTGCTTTGTTGTTTTGGGTTTTTGTTTTGTTTTTTTGTCTCAGGGGTTTGTTTTGTTTTGTTTGATCTCCTTCTCTACAGTTGTGCTACTCCCTGTTACTTTTAATCATTGGTATATACCACCCCTTCCCTTCTCCCTTTCTGCATGCATTATTGCTCTCTATCTGCTGTGGCCTTGGAACCCAGAAAACCTGCTTATTAAAACTGGGTCTAAAATGAAACTCAACCAAGTTCTTAATGAGGAACTCCCCTCTGGTTAAAATATGTACTTAAAATGTGTTACTTTTTTTTTTTTTTTTTTGGCTTCTTGCAAACTTCCCAGATTCCAGGTAGTTTGCAGAGATAGAGAAAGTTATTAGATGTCAAACTCTGGCTTCTGAGGGGTTAATATATGGTGAGATCCATGATGATGGCTCTAAGGTGCCTACTGAATCTTCATACAAAAAATAATATATCTTGAATATGACTTCGGTTTAAAGTATTTCATAAAATTATAACCCTTTAAAACTTGGTGGTTCACATCTGGAAGTTATGGCAGGATTCTGATGGATTTCAGATGAACCAGAAGCTGGCATTCCCAGATCACACACAAGAAGGGCCTGTCATGCATTCCTGTTACAGCTTGAGTTCACCCTGGAATGAGGAGAGATAGACACCAGAATCCTTAACAAACCCACCCTGCAAGACTCAAGGCTATGTACTGAGAATGACCAGCTCCGGCTCACATCTCCAACTGGCCTGGCCCCAAGTTCATTCCCCCCACTCTCTGGGGTTCTGCCAACACAGGCTGCTCAGGCCTGCTTTCAGTTCCTTGAACACTCAAGGCTCACTTCCTCCAGAGAGCCTTTGCCCAAGAGTTCCCACTGCCTGGAATGCTCTCCCTCCCCAGGCCCTGCAACCACTGCCCAGTTTCCTCCTACTCAGCTTAATCACACTTCCTTAGGAGGGCCTGGCTGCTCCAACAGGTCAGCTCTGCTTCTTACACACTCTAGTCATTATTTGTACTACTTCTAGGAGCTCTTATCGGAGTTGTAAGTCTTCATTCGGTTGTATGTAGGCTAGATTACCGAGAAAATAAGAGATGCTCAATAAATACGTTTTCACTCCCTAGAAGTTAGGGAGCAAGCAGGCTTCTGCCAGGCTGGCCTCCTCATTATGGTTAACATCAAGGCTTGCCAGGAGACCAATTTCTCTCTCTTTTTTTTTAATTTTTTTTTCAAAGATTTTATTTATTAGAGAGAGAGAGAGAGAGATCACCAGTAGGCAGAGCAGCTGGGGGGGGGGGGGGGGGGGGGGGGGAAGCAGGCTCCCTGCTGAGCAGAGAGCCTGATGCAGAACTCAATCCCAGGACCCTGAGACCATGACCTGAGCTGAAGGCAGAGGCTTAACCGACTGAGCCACCCAGGCACTCCAGGAGAGCAATTTCTAACAGCTTACCTTCACTGAGTTGCTATCAAGGCTCATGGGTCTCTTCTTTCTTTTCAAGAAAAGAGTAAAATCTACTCAATGACCCTTTAGCAGCATGGCAAGAAGCTGCAGTGCTACATTCTGGACATCACTGTATTATCCCAAACAAAGAAATAAGAAAATCTTCCCAAATTTCAGAAACTTTTCACACTGTCATACATGCTGTCCGCATCAATTGTCTCTTGTTAATTTTTTTTTTTTCTGGCTTTCATCTGAAGTGTCTCTCAAGTTTTGGCAATTTTGAGTCTTCTAGTTACCATGGAAATAGGAAGCAATGATCTCTTGGAGGTTAAGAGTGGGGGAAATGGGTTTCTTTTGGGGTTCTAGAGTTTTCCTCCTTTGATCATATCTGTGAGTTGAGAGAATATTGATTTGGAGAGAGTGCTTCTGGGTCATCAACAAATACTCATTTTTGTGCCTAGAATGTGCCAGACATTGTTCTTGGCCAGGAATCCCTCTGCGTCCAAACTGCTACTTTAAAGATAAACATGCCCTGAAGGCTCTGGGTTTATCCCTAAGTCAAGTACAAACTGTGAAGCATGAACTATCCCCTCAAGTGAAAACCTGAGTTACTTCCTCCCTCTGCACACCTTCAGAAAGCTTCAGATACTGCATAGGGCTCTGGCTCTTTCTGACACACTGGCACGTTGGGTTACAAAGAATCATATTATATACATTGTCAATTTTTTTTCTTTCTCTGTTTCACAGGTACATAAAAACTTCCTTTTAAGAAAATTTCTTAACTTCCGGAGCAATAAATAAACATTTCATGTTGCTTTTTATTGTTGTTGTCCCATCGTCTTGGTAGTTGATAGTTGTTCCTACCCACAGAACGCTTGGCCAGTGATAACTGACAAACTTGAAAAAACTGGGAAAGGAAGAAATTGTCGGGATGCCTGGGTGGCTCAGTTGGTTGGACAACTGCCTTCGGCCTGGGTCGTGATCCTGGAGTCCCAGGATCGAGTCCCGCATCGGGCTCCCAGCTCCACGGGGAGTCTGCTTCTCTCTCTGCCCTTCTCCTCACTCATGCTCTCTCTCACTGTCTCTCTCTCAAATAAATAAATAAAATCTTAAAAAAAAAAAAAAGGAAGAAATTGTCTGTTTCCTCAATAAGCAAATGTCCACAATTTTACCTCCTCTCAGAATGGTTTAATTTCTTTCAGAATCTGGGAACTACATGCATGCCTACAGCTATGTAAGTCTTGGTTTTGAACATATTGTAAAATAACCACCTTTTTTGTAATTTTGTATATCTGATGTCACCAGAAATGTTCCAAGGTTCCTGAAGGACAGGTGTGCAAGATTCTAGCACCACATACTGGTTCCTTCCTGCATGAATGTCTAGCCTGCTGCTGCTGAGGGCTGGCTCACCCCTGCACTTCCCCACTTTACCCCAACTACTTTTTCTCACCTGTAATTCTGGCTTTAGGAGTTACCAAAGGCATCTCCCTTAAAAACGTGTTTGAAAAAGGCTCTATCTCCAGACTGAAGACATTCCTCTCAATTTACAATTCAACTATTAGAGATTTGGTTCTTTGGGACCTTAATGAGCCCCTTTGAGAAGCAGCAGTATCCCCTGAAAGGCTAAGACTTGCAGCCATTATCAATTTATAATCCAAAGGAATTAAACAGACTTGCAACTCCTCCCCCATCCCGCAGGGAAAATGAGATTCAGGACAGGCACTGAGTGGTGGTGCTAATAAGGAGAGGGTCTCTGGGGTGTGGGTGGGGAGCACTGAATGAGCATCTTGGGTTGCACATTCTTCATATCTCTCCCTGAAGTTTCCTTTTCCTTTCTTTTCCCCACCTTGTTCTACCTTTTTTCCTCTTACCTAGGTTTATCTGTGTGTGTGTGACTGTGTATGTGCGTTGTATCTGTGTGTGTAAATGGCCATATGTATCTTGACACTGACTTGTCTAGCAGTGTAACAAAAAAAAAAAAATTCAGATTACTTGGTGGATGATTTAGGTATTTTCAGCTTCATTAACAGCTAATCACCACACAATGGATTACTCAACCAAGGTTTGAAATATGCCTCCAAGGTGGCTAGACTAACTGGAATGATCGTGTAAGGGGACTTCAGGAGGGTATCATATACACACAGCTATTATGTCTTTGTGGGAACATGCGTTTGCGTATGAATTGTCTGTGCATGTTTTTGGCAGGTCCCCTCTCTTATCCTCCACTCCCTGCCCCTCCTCCACTCAAGCCTCTGCCAGGTCTGCCTACAGATCCCTCAGTCATGAAGCCTCCCAGAGAGCGGTGAGAGCTCATTTGGGTCTAGCAGCCTCCTCAGAGGAGTGTCCCGGGGTGCCCGCGGTTGAGGCAGACAGGCCAACTGCACCCCAACAGGGTTCAGAGCCTGGCTGGGAGGTGAAAGATGTGTAGCCAGAAGGCTTGGAAACGTGCCACTGGGGACACAGCCAGTATCTTGCCGCCCTCAGAAAATGCTCCTCTTGCCCTGCCCTAAGGAACAAATTACCTTCAGAGACAGAAGTGTGACCTGGAGCCAAAGTTTTATGTGGACTCTCTTCCAACCACTGAAAATATTCTGGTGGATATGGAGGTTTCGTTGGTGTGGGAGAAGATGAGACCAATCCCCACCCCCAACACACACACACACACACGCACACATGCATGCACAACAGATCCAGATTCCAGCCCTGCCAATGGCTTTGACCAACAACCGTCTGCTTCTCCTAAGTGGCCGCAGATTGAGGTAGGCATCCACAAACAAGTTCTGTTTTTGCCAGTCTGGCACAAACCACGACTTCCCCTGGCCACACAAAGTGCTCTGTGGGCAGGACTAGCTGTTTGCCCTCGACAGAAACCACTTTCATGGCTGGTTGGATTTGTCAGGGATTTTTCTCTTAACATTTGTCAATGACCGTTGTCAGGTGTTGCCAGGGTTGCAGGAGAAAGGTTTTCCTGGATTGGCTGAGCTACCGTATTCTGTAACCAATCCAAAGGCTGTGCCTGGGGGAGGGGGACTCAACATGATAGAACAATATCAAGCACCAGCAGACACATTCCGGATACTAATAAGGCGTCTGGAAAAATGGAATTATAGCGTGCAGGAATCCCTTGCCCCTCTATAGCTCCAGCCTTGGCTTGGTTGCTATTCAAACTGGTAAAGCCTAAGTTAAAGTCATTCCCACTGATTGGAGGATATCAAGATTTCAAAACAGGGGAGTAGCAATTGAAAGGAGGAAGTAAAACTCCTTGCTCATTGTGTTTTACAGCCTTCCTTAGCAAAACTGCTGAATCGTAATTTAAAATATTCCACCCTTTCAAAAAAATTAAGTGCAGCCCTTAAAAACAGGAAACGAGAGAGGCACACACACGTATTGTCAACTAAACATTCACAGACCTCGTACCACAAGAGCAAAGTTGAAAATCACAGAACAGAGCTATGCATTCACTTTAGAAGGATGACAACAAGGGTCACCACCAAGGGAGAGGTTCTGCCTCTGGCGGCAGCGCACTCTTGGACGCAAACTTGAATGCTAATTAGGAAACACATGAAAGACAAACATCAGCTGGAAGGGAAACTGGGATCTGGGAAGATCATAGGTATTCTGAGCTTTAGATAAACCTTCTGGTACTAAGGAAGGTGAGAATGTACTTGACTCTAGCAATGGCTGCACCCACCCTTCAGAAAATAGAACTGCCAGCCAGCCAGATGTTCCTATGGAACTCAGGTAATATATCAAAAGCAAACAGAATTATCTTGCCTAAAAAATAAGTTAAGCTTCTGTACAGTACTGATTTCCCACTCAGTTATCAACATGATCACCGAACTTGAGCAGTTTTATTGTCAGTTTTTATTTAATCACAAGAAAAGTTCCTTCAGTCTTCTTCCTTACAACATGCCTCTCCCATTGCTCTCAGACCTATTCCTTAGAGCTGCCATCCAAGAATAAAGAAAGGAAGAGAGGAAGGGCAGAAAAGGGAGAAAGGGGAAAAGAGGGAGGGAGGGTAGGAGGAAGGAACAGGAGAGAGGGGGAGCAAGGGAGGGAGGAAAGGGGGGGGGAGAAGGAAGGAAAAAGGAAGAATTGATGTACCTTTCCCATGGGTCCCATCCCACATGATCCATTTCTCTTATCCAACCGAGGCTCTTCTGCTCACGAAGGACCCCATAGCCGAGCCAGGCCAACTGACCTTAGTTTCAGGCTGAAACAGGGTTTCAGAGTTCTGCATTTTACTTTTATATATATTTTGAAGTAGCTCAAAATGAAAAAAGAAAAAGAAAAAAGATTCTAAGACAGAGTTTTGGACAATTTCACCTCCCACTCTCATTGGTCTAAAGAAGAATATGCATGAGCAGAAGTGGTCTTGAGGAGGGTTGGCGATAGGACAGCATTGAGAATTGCACAGAAAGTATAGCTTCTCATTTGAGTACACAGTGAAGTCTACCCACACGGCAGGCCAGGGAGACCCACTTTGCTGACTTTTTCCAAGATCCCTGAGGGCCTCAGGAAAGACAGTGAAATAGCAGGAATCACTATTCCAAAGGGGAAGAAACTTGGAGAGTATTTTTGGTTCACTTTTTGGTTGCATGTGTTGCTAAATGCAGATATTTGTGCTGTTGGCAACATCTTAGGAAATGATTTAACCCACTTGCATAGCCAGGCATAATTTATCATGTGGCCCTGTGACTTTAACCCCATTCAGTTCTCCCTTCTGATTACTTCCATCATGTTTGTGTATGCATTACTAAGAGCCTATGTTTACTTCAGAGGCCCTGAAACCCTACTTGATTTTTCTAACCCAGAATCTAGCCTTCTCTCATCCTGACCTTATCTGCTCTCTTCAGGAAGAGATCCAGGAGGCCAGGAAAGCTTACCACCCACATCTAATCTTCATACTCAAGCAATTGGATGAGGACTGGTGATTAGGAAACTCGCCGCTAGCTTAGATCCTCTCCCGGCCTGGCAGGCACACCCACACACGGTCCCTGGTGACTATTCTCCAGGGTTAGGACCGCCCAGAGCTTTGCAATTTGGTGCTCTCTCTTCCTAATTCATATTTCAAGATAACTTCCAATGAGAATCGTATAGTCAGTAACCAAAAGAACTGGTCATAAAAACCTACTGGATCAATGAAAAACAAAAATCCCACTGCCTGTTTCAACCTGCAGTCAAATAACAAAGATCATGCACAAAAGTCCCAGCCCTTTTCTTTCCTGAATTAGCCTCTCATAAACAAGGAAACCATTTCAATAGAAGACAGAAGACACGGAAGGCTCAGGGTAACCCACAACAAAATTAGTAGTTTCAGAACATTAATGATCACAGGAAAAGATGGAATCAGAGAGGGAAAGACACGCGAGGGAGTTGGCACAAAAGTTCAAAAGACGACATTCAGCCTGCACCCTCAAGAAAGTATCTAAGAGAAAGTAGGCCGGAGCAACAATGAAGATAGGGTGAAAAAGATGTGAGTTCAGTTTTCAAAATGTCATGTCTGTATTGAGTGTCCCTTAGGTCCAAACAAGAAACAAAGGGAGCAATCAAATAGCCTCTGAGACAACACAGCGGTTGGCAAAGAGTCTGGGCTACAATCTCGGGACACATTTCAATGTGCAGCAAAGAACAGGTTGAAAGAATGACTGCGTCCCTTCAGCTGGTCTCTATTATTCCAAGGTCTGCTTTTCTCATTGCCAACCAGTCCCCGTTTTTAATCTGCTCTTAAGTTTGCCCCATGCCACCACCAACACCTGGGTCTCTCTGCAGATTTCTTTCAGTTCACTTCTTTAAAGGCTTTCTGAGGAAGGCTTCATCCGTTCATACCACATATTCAGACTTTTTATAATATGATTTCTCAGTAATATATGAAACAAGCATTTATGACGCTCATAAGCCAAAGGACTGACCATGACCAGGTGATGAGACTTTCCACCAATAAAACAGAAGTTTTGGGGTAACTGGCTGGCTCAGTTGGTAGAGCATGAGAATCCTGATGTAGGAGTTGTGAGTTCAAGCCCCACGTTGGTGGAGAGACTATTTTTTTAAAAAATCTTAAAAACAAAATAAGCAAAAAACCCCACAGAAGTCTCATTATTGTAATGCAAAGTAGCAAGGGAGATCTAGAATTTGCTTCATTCCCTGAGAGCTCTCTGATAGTGAGTGCTTACAGAGCACCAGGTTTTCCTCAGTTGTTGCCAATATGCACATAAATAGATGTTTTTTTCAGGCAAAAAATGTTTTTTTTCAGACATCTATTACACGTAAGCCAGGGAAGCTTTGAGGTTTTTTGAGCCTACAAATACTGGGTACACCATTTATTAAAATCAATGTGCTTTGTCTAGGTCACAATAACCATAAAAAAAAAAGCTGATAAATCAGAGTTCATCAAAATAAAGAACTTCACATCAATAGAGACCATTAAGAAAATGAATAGGCAAGCCATGGACTGGAAGAAAATATTTGTGAAACATAAACTCAACAGAGGACATCAGTGCAGAATGTATAAAGAACTCCCACTTAACAATAAAGACAAATACATTTTTGAATGAACAGAAAATTCAAACATACGTCACAAAAGAAGATGTATGAATAATGACAAATAAGCACATGACAATGTGTTCAATGCCCTTAAAACACAAAATAAAGCCACATTGAGACTTTACTTCATAGTCACCAAAATGGTTTAAAATAAATAGACGCACAACATTACAAATCAGCGAATATGTGAAGCCACCGGAACTCTCAGACGTTGTTGGTGGGAATATAAACTGGTTCACACACCGTAGAAAGAGGACTAAGCACACACCTATTCTGTGACTTAACAACCAATCTAAATTTGTCTCTTCCCAAGGGAAATGGAAATCTAAGTCAATAAAAAGACTTGTATAAAAATGTTCCCAACAGTTTAAGGCACAATAGCCAAAAACTGAATACAGCCAGGTATCCATGAACAGGTGAGTAGCTATACAAACTGTGATACAGTCATCTAATGGAATACTCCTCAGCAATACAATGGAATGAATTAAGTAGTGTCACACAGTAACATGACCAAATCTGAAAAATGGTAGGATAGGGGCGCCTGGGTGGCTCAGTCATTAAGCATCTGGCTTTGGCTCAGGTTCATGATCCCAGTGTCTGGATGGAGCCCTGCATCGGTCTCCCTGCTTGGTGGAGAGCCTGCTTCTCCCTCTCCCATTCCCCCTGCTTGGGTTCTCTCTAAAGAAGTCTGACACTAAAAAGCTCATTCTATTTGATTCCACTTACATGAAATTCTAGAACAGGTAAAACTCAGGTATAGTGACAAAATTCCAAATAGTGGTTGCCTCTGGGAAGGGAAACAGGGTGAGGATTGACAGGAAGTGGCACAAGGGAACTTTCCGGAATGACGGTAATGTTCTATATTTTTATAGAAGTTTGGGTACACAGGTATACACTGGTCCAAACTCAGAAAATGTACACTTAAGACTTTATGTTTCATTGGGTATGAACTTTACATCGGAATAAAAAAGGAAATATTGAAGTTTTTAAGTGGAAACTGGTTGATGCCTACAATTTACTTTTAAAGGCACGACTCACATAAGATGGATTAATGGAGGAAGGATGTATAGATATGTGATAAAACAAGAATTGTTCAGTGTGGTTGGTAGACTCTACAACTAGATGGTGGGCATATGGGTGTTCACTGTAAAATTCTTTCAACTTTGTATTTGAAAACAATCTCAAGAAAGTGCTGGCCGTGTGCAGGGAATCGATGTGATAGTCTGACCTGTGGATTCTCTTCAGTTTTTTGTTGTTAGAGCTGAATGCTCTCTCTCTTAGTATTCGTATTAAATTATAAACAAGGAAGATGAAGGCTTGGATTTGGAAGAATCTCACATCTGAATTCTCTTCCTTTTCAAATCTAGTCTTTCGTACCTTTTTATTTTCGCAGACAAAAGAAGCCAGGAAATGGTTATTATGAGAGGAAGGGCGGGGGAGAGACCCATGACCCTAAAAAAGCCGCCAAAACACTCCTCCTGCAAAATATTGAATATCAGGAGCAGGCACGCACTCCAGACCTGTAGAATCAAGAAATTAATGAAAACACCCAGACTGCATCCTCGGAACCACTGAGGAATGATAATTACAGACAGTATTTCTGGAGCAGACACATAACCTTGATTCCCAGGACACCCCCTAAAGCAGTCTAATAGTATGCTATTTGTGGAAGGTTTTTCCACCTTTAATAACAGAGAAATAATGTTAGAAGGAAAGAAATCCCTTATTTAGCCACTGGGGTACCATTATTGAGCCCCAGCTGAAGGCCCACTTAAAAGCCTCCATATGGTAAAAGAACATGTTTCCCTGCGAAATCAAAACTGAGTACATCTGAGACTTCTGAACATCTTTTTCCTTGGATCTTGAAATGGATTTGTGCATATTTGTGAAAAAAATTTTATGATGTGCTATCTTCCAAAGTGAATGGTTATTTATAATTCATAAAAGACCTGAGCACAGGAAAATTCTTCCCTTTTATTAGCCCTGTAAAGTTAGACCAGCTGATCTTTTAGTGCATATTACAGACATCAAATTCTCCGTATGGTTGAAATTTCTCTCCTTGCACTAAATGCAGAGAGGCAGAGCTACTGAAGCTGTTGTTCAAAAGCTGGTGGGGTCCCAATCTCTTTTGATTAAATGTTAAATAAACAAAAAATCACTCTCAGAGCTAGTCTCTAAAGACACAAAGAGAAAATACTTGGAATGCTAAACATACTTCTTAAATCTTGCACAGCCTTTGTAAAATATGACGGCATACTTTTTAATGGATTTTCTTTTCCATTTTCAATGTTTAGCCATCATCTTTGGACACAGTTGCCACATCATTTCCCCTCAGCTGCTGCTGGCTGCCTGTGAGTCATAGCACAGGTCCATGAGCAGAAGTGACTTGAGCAGGAGAGCCTGGGCACCATAGCATTGGACCCAGGACAGGGTGGCCTGGTGCCAAGGGCTCGTACCCAGCTCCACCTGCATGGCCCCGCCGTGAGATCACAGAAAGTGATTTCCTTCAAGGACCCAGCTTTCTTAGCTCCCTGCCACGTTCACGTTCACCTCGATTACTAGCATGCCACGGACTCACATAAGACAGTTCCACGGAATTCTTAGAGATCTAAGTTCAGTCTGAAAATAACACATGGCTTTGCTTTCCTTGAAGTTCGCTGCCCTCTAATATCCCAAACTTTCTGAACTCCATGATAGAATTATGTGGTGATAGAAACTCTTTCTGGGAGTGCCTGGGGGGCTCAGTTAGTTGAGCAGGTTGGACTCCTGGTTTTGGCTCAGGTCATGATCTCAAGGCTGTGGGATGGAGCCCTGCGTAGGGGTCCGTGCTCAGCATGGAGCTGGCTTCTCCGCTCCCTCCCCCCAATCTGACCATTCTCTCTCTCTCTCTCTCTCTCTGAAATAGATAAATAAACCTTTAAAAAACAAAACAAAACAAAAAATCCCTCTGTATTCTGACTTTTTTCTTCCCTAAAGATTTATTTATTTAAGTAATCTCTACACCCCACGTGGCGCTTGACCTCACAACCCTGAGATCAAGAGTCGCATAATCCAAGACTGAACCAGCCAAGTGCCTCTATATATGGACTCTCAAATACCTGACTCAAAATGCAGATTTCTAACTGCCAGATACAAAAAGCCAACTCACTTCTAGAACGGGATCTTTGCTCTGAAAGGATTGCCTCGGCTTGAAGGGACAGGGATGAGAGGTACAAATAAATGTTTTTTGAGCAAGTTTTTCACCATCTTGTGCTGCCTGACTCAGAAGAGAAGAATGAGGAGATCTCAACCTTTTGACGATATGTCAGCTGCACTGTGTAGGACCAGCAGTGGGAGTGGAAAAGGCAATATTTATTCTGAGGGCCCTGACAACGTCGTCATTAAGTCATTTGTCCACTCCTAAGTGGTTTGCATTTTACAAGATCCAGAGCCAGGGAGGCCCATGAGCTGTAATTCCAGGCATCTTTTCCCCTGCCACCCTCACTCCTATTCGACATTATCTAAGCACTGTTTAAAAGAAGGCTAGAAAGATGACAAAACCAAATATGCAATGTGCTGTCTGTCGTATTAGTGTGAATGCAACACTTTCACGATTTATTTCCCTGTCGCGTAAATGAAATTTTTCTCAAGCCGTTCCTTGTCATCACCCAGCACCCAAAACATCATTACACAATACAAATGTTCATTAATCATCTACTGTGTCCTATATCTCTCCCACACTTCCTCCATTCATCCATCCATGCTATGAATATTCCCTGAGGATTCACCACACACCAGGCCCTGCTGTGGAGCTGAGACGTAAATAATTTCTAATCCTTGCCCTTTGGGAGCTTATAGTCACACAGAAGATGATCTCGTCTGGGTCTCCTCTGCTGCGTTGGAACACATTTAATTTCCGGCTGTTACTTCAACAAGGCAAGAAAGCAGGAGATCTTACTTTGCCCAGACAGTGCCCCTGGGCTCATGAAATTTGCCTATCGCACTTTCTTTGCTTGCCACCTGCCCTGGCCACAGAAAATTTCTTGCAGTTGTGAGAAAAAGTGAAGTTTACAGCAGTGGTAGCAAATGTCAGGACGTATTTTGGACAAAACACAGAAGCGTGCCGAGTTCTCACTTTGCACCGAGTATGGTATACTGCATGTTCTCTCCCCTTTCTGGGCTTCTTGACCCCTCCTCCAGAACTGGGCCTTTGGGGTTAACATTCATCTGGCTAATTCACCCCCATGTACCTTCAGTCCCATTATCTCTCTGGGAGAGATACAGACGTACTGTTACACTTTTTTGGGAGTGGGAGGGTAACTGAATCGGAAAGAGACCTCGGTTAAGGAGAGGACACCAAGAAGACACCCAAGGTTTCCCTTTATGCTGCAATCAACGTCTAACACTCGGGTTTATTTCTCACCTTTTGTAAAGAGACCAAACTCCCTTGGCTAGTCCTCCTTGAAGAAGCTTCCATCCCCCAGGACAAGGCCAGAGTTCACTGTCTGCTGTCTGCCTCTCACCAAGGCTAGGTTCCAAGTACACAGAAGAGTCAAGCCATGGCTCCTCTCAGCCCCAGAGGCTACAGAACAGAGCCAGAGGCAGCTGGGGCCACCACAGGGAAAGATAACTCAGTTTTGCCCGTGGCTAGGCAGATAAGAGTCTTCCAGGAGGTGACAAGAGAAAGAGAGAGAGAGAGAGCCCCATGTTCACCTAGGGACCAAAAATCCTGGTCTGCTTCTCAGTCCCCTGTGCTGGCATTTGGTGCAGAGGCCTGCCCCAGTCTTGGAGTTGTACCCTTATCCTCAAAACCCCCAACATTCCAGGTCAGGTTCTCCCTCATTCATTCTTCCTGCCTCATTCATTTACCCCTCATTCATTCTTGCCCTGCACCAAAGGCGAGGATTTCCGGCGAGTCTTCTGTCCTGTGTTTATGACATTCACCTTGGGTAGCACGAGCCCTGGGTTTCCCCAGTCTCTTCAGTCTTGGTTCCCTTAGCTCAGAGGTTTCAACAGAATATAATGCCAGCCACTTAAGTAATTCGAAATTTCCTAGGAGCCGCATTGTTACAAGTTTAAAATAAACAGGTAAAACTAACTTTTTTGCATCCAAAATGGCTTTATTGAAAATCCACATACTCTACAATTGACCCATTTAAAATGTACAATGGAGGGGCATCTGGCTGACCTCAGAATCATGAGTTCAAGCCCCATGTTGGATGGTGAGCTTACTTAAAAATAAAAATACAAATAAATTTTTAAAGAAAATAAAATGTACAACTGAGGGGCGCCTGGCTGGCTCAGTGGGTTAAAGCCTCTGCCTTTGGCTCAGGTCATGATCCCAGGGTCCTGGGATCGAGCCCCACATCGGGCTCTCTGCTCCACGGGGAGCCTGCTTCCTCCTCTCTCTCTCTCTGCCTGCCTTTCTGCCTACTTGTGATCTCTGTCTGTCAAATAAATAAAATCTTTAAAAAATAATGTACAACTGAATTTAAAATTAAAATAAGTAAGTAAAAAAATAAATAAAATGTAAAACTGAGTATATTCACTGAGCTGTTCAACATCACCACAACAATCAATTTTAGAACATTTTCATCAATCCATTAAAAACAAAACAAAAAACCATAACTATTAGCACTCACTTCCCATCTCCCTCCACACCACCCTCTCCTGCCCTGAGCAACCTCTCAGGTACCTTTTGTCTCCACGGATTTGCCTGTTGGCCACTTCATATAAGTGGAATCATCCCATGTGTGGGTTTTTGTGCCTGGCTTCTTTCACTTAGCATAATGTTTTCATGGTCCATCCATGGTGAAGCATTCATTGTAATAATATATTTTACTTACCTGAACCTGTCCAAAATACCGTTTCAACATGTAGTCGATCTTAAAAGCATGAATGATGTCTTGAGCATCCTTTTTGTCTAAACTCTTTGAACTTGAGCGAGTATTTTACACTTACAGCGTGTTTCAACCAGACCAGCCACACTCCAAGATCTCGATAGACGCATGGGGCTAGTGGCTGCAGTGTGGGACAGCACTACCCTATCCGGAGACTTTACTGTTACTCTTTAAAAAAACCACAGATCTTGGGGCGCCTGGGTGGCTCAGTAGTTAAGTATCTGCCTTGAGCTCAGGTCATGATCCCGGAGTCCTGGGTTTACAGGTAGCTTTAGGCTTTCAAGGAAAAGTCTATATTGTGCTGCTAATTTCCCCTCCTTCTCAGCCCTTGGAGAGAGCCCTGAGCCGGTGCTCCCACCCCGCAGTAGCCTCTGAGATCGTAGCCTGAACGCAGATAACCTGGGCTCCCTCTGCCCTTTCACCATCCTTACCCAGGAGCCGTGGTCTGATGAGGTTATTTTGCTAAGTGAAACTTCCTGCGGCAAAGAAGAGCTTCACAAAATTTAACAAAAGAAACTTTTCTCTTTCTTTTTGGAAACACATCTGTCATTTCTTAATTTTCTCCCTGGTACATTTTCCAGCCATTGTTTTGCTAATAATAGCTCTAAGCACACAAATAAAGCTCACTGGTAGTGGTAGATTTGGGAAATTGCTACAAGCTTCCTGACAGCTTTATCCTGCTCCTGTCAGCCATTTCCCCCAAGAAAATGGACGTTTAGTCAGTGTGAGGCTGCATCTTATTACGCGAGCTCATCAGCTCTCACCCCCTTCCAGGCTCTGAGAGAGAAGGCAGAAGCCTCTAGCGCTGCCACCCACCGCCCTGGACGCAGGGATCGTGACAGAAAGCAGCAGCTTCAGGAATGAAGCACCTTATTTGTTTCAGTGTCTGTATGGGCACACGTAAGTGATTTCTACACATGTGTGATTCTTAAGATTGGTACGGGGAATTGTTTGTGAAATTACCTTTTTGAAAGAAAAGCTTACAAAATTGGGGTTATGGAGTCCCCAGAATGGAAGACTGAGGGCAGGTTTAACATGTACACATTTAACAGAGGTGTAAGAATAGCTGTATCTGCATCTTTCCTATTTCTCCTCAGAACAGGAGAGAGTAAGGAGCTAAGTTCGCTGGAGAAGGGAGTTAGGGTGGACTTGAGGAGGCATTTCTGTTGCCCGCACTGAAGCACTGGAGGATCTCACAGGACGAGCTTGAGGGTTTTGGTTAAGGCTCATTCCACTAACATTTACTGAGTATCTTCTGGGGATTTCCTGGTTGGTGTCTAATTCCAGCCCAGAGCTACATCAGGAAGATTTCATCCAAATGCTTTTCTAGATTCTGGTTTTCCTCACAAAGTACTGCTATCTCTACTCTCCACCCCTCCCACCCCAAGTTTTTCATCTGATCCTCAGCCACTTAGGAAGGTTCACAGAGCTCAGAGTCCTGGAGACTGCTTCCCCCCACCACAAGAAAAACCCCACAAAAGACAAAAAACAAACAAACCAAAAACCTCTTAAGATTAAGAATTACTCTAAAAGTAGAAAATCTGAGCCACTACACTAGTCCAGTCTTGGGTGTCTTGATCACATCACCACTCAGCAGGCAACGGCATTTTGAGAAAAGCAGGGGGCAATGGTAGCCAGCTCAGAGGTTTGGTGACTTGCTGTGAGTTTGTTCATATTAACAAACTCCTTTTACTCAATGAAAACTTTCTTTGCTCCAGAAAATGGCAGCACCATTCCCATTCTAGGAATCCCTGCACTAGACCTCACCCGTCAACGGCTTGGCTGTCTATCCAAGACACTTAAAACACCCAGTGCCACAGGGAATGGCATAAAATTTCATCATACACGGGGAGGCCCTGTTCAACACACTGCAGGGAACCAAGTCCTCCTGTGCACCTGGGTGTGAGTCACTGACTCAGTGACCTCGTCTGCAATCTGCTTTCTTGTTGTAATTAATTTATCCTTCACGAGATGGAGGCACCAAACGTCTCTTAGGGACACACGCCTGATTCCACATAACTCCCAAAGGACATCAGTTGTTTATACAGCAATGTTGTGTGAACCAAGCATCTCCACTGTGCTGTCATTTTAAGGCCATTTGAAACATCTTAAGAGTCCTTTTTTTTTTTAATTCTCCTCATGCTCATTTCCAAATGGAAGGAATTCTTATGAGGTAATAAGGAGGTGGGGAGAGAGAGAGTTTGCTTTAGCTCCTGCTGGTTATTCCATGTTATGCTCCAGTGGGTTATTTGCATCTGGTCTCTATTTGTTAACATCAGTGACTATGGTCACGGAACTACATCAAATTATACAAGGGCTTCCATTTTGAATGGCTAGCTCTCACCAAACCAAACCGAACCAACCAACCAACCAAATAAACAAAAAACAAAGCCTAAGCTAGAGATAACTGCCTTGGGAAACCTGCACTAGAGAAAAAAAAAAAGAATCCCTTAAAGGCTGTCACAACGCCTTTCTGGTTTCAATTTCCCCTCTCCTTTTGAAACAAGATCCAGTATCCCCAGACCTCCACCCAGAATAAAGTTGCTGGGACTTGGCAGGAAATGTCATGGCAGACCACCCAAGCATTAGGGGTGTCTGATGTGGAAGGGAAAAGTTAAGCAAAAATCTGAAGATGATGTCAAATAGATGGGAATGAATCATCGGTCCTCAGGCTCCCGATCCTCTGCAGCAAAGATCCCAGCGCTGAAGCGAACACTTAACCATCCAGCTCGAAAGGGCTGGGCTAAGTCCCTTTCCAGTTCATACCTTAGCCTCCGGGCAGTGTACAACTAACCATTTCGAAAGACCTCCAACGCTTTCAAGTTCTTGAGAAACTTTCCTGTTTCCAAAACTCCTCAGGCTGTCTTCTGTCAACACACAACTCTTTTCCTTTTACTCACACACATTTCCTTATCACCATCTGATGTATTTTGTCCCTTCCAATAAACCGTGAAGTTCTTGAAGCCAAACAAATCTTGTTCCACCTTTGTGCGCCCCACGATTCCATGCCAACACCTGGGACAAAACAGTTACTCAATCCCATCCCAGGCCTTCCATTACTTACTTGTTTTATTATCACCCTGGATCAAAGTTCTCTCTTTTCGATTGCAAGGTTCAGGAGGGCAGAACCTCAATTAGTGAAAAGTGCAAGTGACTTCCTGCCAGGGTCAGCTTCACCAGTACGTGAACGAAGCAACCACATCTGGGGTGTGATCTGAGGGGTTTTAGAAACACCCTTCCACTCCTTGCCTTCTGAAATTCCAATGAGTGACACCTTTCCCCCTGTAAGGTTCTGAATCTTATTAAAATACGAATTGGCCTGGGAGAGCAACAGGATAAGTTATCTGTGGTTTACAGTAGATGAAGGAAAGATACTGAGCCTGGGGAAAGGAGAGATCACATGGGAGAAGGTAGGATGGGAAGCTGGGGAGTCAGCTGGTCTCATTCACACTAGAATCTCAATAATGTGTGATGCTGGTGTTGACATAAGGCATTAATCTCCTTCCAAGGGCCCAGCCCCTTCCACTCCTTACATATTGATTAGAATATGAATAAGGAGGGGGACAAAAAGAGCACTTATTATGTGCCAGACAGTGCTCAAAACACTGAACAAATGGTAATCCATGGTCCCCTGCACCTCTCTGAGCTTGACCCTATTACAATTCCAGCTTTGCACATGAGGAAAACTGAGGCATAGAGAGTCCCAACATTGTATAGACAGAAGGTGACAGACCAGAAAAAGAGTAAGAATTATTGACACTTTTAAATGATTAAGCTCCTTTCCTGATCTCTTGCCTACCTTCATCTCCTCCCAACCCTCACGGAAAGACTTACCTTTGATAATCCTCGGGAATCCTCAATGCAGGAAACGAACAGGCATCTGAGAAAGCAGAAACTGTGTTCCAGGCACACACGAACCCTTCCACAAAGAAGTGTTTCCAAGAAAGGGCAACCAATGTGTTGTCACTGATGACCTTTTAAAAAAAAAAAAAAATGGACATTGTGATCCGTTTTAAAAGTAGCCTGGGGTGGGGAGGGATTTTAATAAATAAATAAATAAATAAATAAATAAATAAATGTAGTCTGGGATTCCTCTAAATTGCAATGTGTCCATTTGGGGTGTTTCCCCCACAACATCAATGAAACAGAGAGGATAACCATGGCAACCTTTATATCATTTGCCCCCCAGAGATGGAGTCTAGTCTTCCTGCGAGAGGGGATGCCGCATCCATGTATGCATACATTGTTCATAACTTGTATAAACTTAAACACACACGGGACTTTTCCAGTGGCTTCTTTTCCTCAAGGAGAGTAAGTTGAGAAAGTTCACCGTGTGCACTGGACTAGAGAAGGTAGACTTCTTATTCGTCTCTAGATTAGAAAAGCAAAGTGAGCATTGGCTCCCTGGATTCGGATATGATTGCCCAAGAACTGGAAAGAGTCTACGTGAAAGAAAAAAGCAGATAAGCAGCAGAGTGAGAGGTGGACGACACTGCACTTTGTTCAGGTTTGTAGGGATTCAGGAAACGGAAGGGTATGGGATTGGGAACTGGTTTGCTCTGAGGACACCCTCACAGTGGTGCTCACAGGCAACGTGACTGGGAGATGACTTGGGGCTCCTATGCCCCTGCCTACCTTAGCCAAGGTACCTCAGCAACAACTTTGGCTGCAGTGGACACCAACGCTTTAGCCAGCTGTGGCCAAGCTGAGTGGCCCTATCCCTGGGGATGGAGGCCACTGAGATTTGCCTGCAAGGTGGCACTGCTCAGCAGTTCTGCTGGGTCCCTCCTGGGAATAGAACGTAACCCACCAGAATCAGAAATCAGCAGCAAACATCTGGGCCAGACATCTGCGCTTCCATTCCAAATTCCAACCTCCCTTATGAGCCTGAGGTGTTCTAACCTGTCCTGTGACTTTAAAACTTTTTAATGACTTGCACATAGCTTGTATTAAAGAATTAGCTCTTTGAAGCACACCTCTTAAACCTTCAAAAATTGTCCTTATGATCTAGGAAATTTGGATTGATTACTTTCTATGATGACCTATGCAGAGAGTCTCCTAAATTGATTCTTTCCTTTATTATGGTCACCGAAGGCCCCTTTCTCTGTTCTTGTACATAGGTTCCCCTTTGTGAGATTTGTGGAGGCCCGCAACTGCCAGTAAAGCATCGATAATCACCGTGAATTTACTCTTGCCCTTGTGAAAGATAACTAGCGTATATTTTACTTTGAAAGGAACTTCACTTTCCTAAGGAGCTTGGCTGGCAGGTATATGCAGTGCTACAAAAAGTATTGATACCTGCTTTCTGTCATCCGTGCTTAAAATTAGAAAGACACAGTAAAGGGGTGCCTGGGTGGCTCAGTGGGTTAAAGCCTCTGCCTTCGGCTCAGGTCATGGTCCCAGGGTCCTGGGATCGAGCTCCACATCAGGCTCTCTGCTCAACAGGGAATCTGCTTTCCCCCTTCTCTCTCTCTGCCTACTTGTGATTTCTCTGTCAAATAAATAAATAAAATCTTAGAAAGAAAGAAAGAAAGAAAGAAAGAAAGAAAGAAAGAAAGAAAGAAAGAAAGAAAGAAAGGCACAGTAAGGATTCTACCCAGCCCGCCTGATGGGGCAAGGGAAGTCTAACAGTTCACACCTACTTTGGAGCATTTTTGAACATCCCACAAGGTCTTATGATTAGGTCTGTGTGGGAACGTCAGCTTCTGTCTTCAGGATCTCGAATGACTGATTTACTTCTCTTTTGAGGTACTGTGTGTAGGTACCAAGTCCTTATCAACTTATTCCCGGGGAAGG
Organism: Lontra canadensis; assembly: GCF_010015895.1. Classification (NCBI taxonomy): domain Eukaryota; kingdom Metazoa; phylum Chordata; class Mammalia; order Carnivora; family Mustelidae; genus Lontra; species Lontra canadensis. The sequence continues at coordinate 47,356,710 of NW_022630998.1, forward strand.
CAATGTGTCTCTGCTGAAGCTGGGGGACCACAGCTCTCACAAGCTCCCGCCTGGGCCCTCCATTCACACTCTGCCACGGAGCTCAGAGGTCTCTGAGAGCACCGGGGCAAGGGCAGGAGCACAAGAAAAGCCATACCTCGTGGGAACAACTTCTGCACTAGAAGAATCATGAGTAAGATCATTGGCTTGTCTTTGTCTTCCACCCAAGGTGTTGCTGTTTGAATACTTCAAGTTCAATATCACCTTGAGTACACCAACACCAGAGGCCTCATGGAAACTCTGACATCCAGCGCTGATAAGGTGGATGGGCTAGCCAGGTCATTTCCCCAGCTCTCAGGGACCTCAGGGCATGGCTGCCAATTCTGCAGGAAATCTGCACAGGAAAGCAGAGGGGGTATTGCCATATTGTGGCTCCTGAATTAAATCCCTCAAGCTTCTGACTCTCAGGATATATGCAAGAGAAGCACCAGAGACAGGCGTCAGGAGTCTTGAAATCGGCAAGCCTCTTTGTCCTTTCTGAGGCTCTTGGACCACTCAAGGACCTGTTGATGCAGTAATACTTTGCCAATTCCTACAGCCAGGACTGGACAGAATACTGTTGTATCAGCTGTTGTCAGTAACAAACCTCTCTCTTATTGGTATGGTTCATTGAAGACCATGACAATACTAGGAATGACTATTAAGTGTCCCGACAGCCAAAGGAGGCCTCCATCGCCCATGTTGCTGGCCTATTGGTAAGAAACAGGGCATATGGAGAAGCAGCACTGGCCGGAAGGGGGACTATAGACAGAGGAGAGACTGCTATTGCTGGTAGAGTTCTGCTGTGGGGAGAGCCAAGCCCTGGCTCTTGGAAGAACTCCTCTCTCTGCTTGCAAGCAGAGGCAGGGCACCCAGGAGGGGCCCTGGGAGGCTGGGAATACGCTCAGGCAAACGTGAAACTCAAGCTTTGAAAGCTAAGCCCCAAGTCCAAATACGCTGTTACGCAAAGTGTTCGCAGATTGGCTCGCGTTTGATTATCGTATGAGGTTACTTGTTGGCATGTGCTGAGTAATTCCCTGGCGTGCCCAGGGCTCATCAGTGGCATTCCTTCCTGAGTCACCACTGGACCCACAGTCTGGCTCAGGGAGCAGAGACCAGTGCTGTCCAAGAGGCTAGCTTTTCAGTGAATCTGAAAGCCCCCCGGTTCTGATTTGCTGACATGACCTTGCCTGCTTTTCCACCTTCAAGGATGAGCTGGTAGACTCTTCCAGTGAGTGTTTGACAGACTTGAGGAAACATTTTGGGGGTTGCACATAACTGTTAAGGTGAAGAATATTTGTCTGTCATCAGCTGGATGAGAAAAGGTAAAATCCTGGCCAGAACTTTGGAGCCCTGGGGAGATGGCATCTCTCATGGGAGCAGCATTAGGCCAATTACAACGCTCAGCATTTTCCCAGCACTGTAGGTTCAGAGCTCTTTGCGATCAGTTTGTTTCTTTAGCTGAGTTTCTTAAACACACACCACCCCTTGTGGAGCTCTCTGGGCCTCCACCCAAAAGCTAAAGGATACAAAGAGGAAGAAGAAAAGAGAGCAGCCGGCTCTACCCAAAGAGAGAAACAAAGCCAAGCATTTCAGTGTTTCATTATTCTCCAAAAGCCTGTCAATGCTTACAATGGAGGAAAACTAAGAACAGCCAAAATGTGCAGCAATACGAAGTTGGCCACATGCAATATGGAAAAAGAAGCAGTCATTAAAATCGTGCTATAGATTGTAGAAGAAACTTTACTGGCATGGAACAAATAAACAATACATTGTTAAGTGACGCTGATTATGAGACAGCATGGACAAATGTGATTACGTTTTGTAAATAGGTATGTATATTTCTGTGTGATATATGTGGATAGAAAGAAGACTGAAAGGATACAAATTAACATGTCAGTTGCAATATTTCTATGTTGGGGTGTTTTATAAGTGATTTTTCTTTTTTTTCCCTCCCAACTGTCTATGACGACCATGTTTTAGTTTTGTTTACCTCTTTAGTATTATTATTTTGATTATCAAATAAAACATGCTCCCAGTATAAGGTTCAAACAATACAGAGATGTGTAAAGTATAAAGGAAAAGTTCTCTGAATGCCGCCCACGAGGTAATCCCTGCATATACAAATCTGTATCTTTACAATTATTCTAGAATGCTTATTCAATAGAATTACTTATAGTTCTTCAGTTTGCCTTCTTTCAGTTAAAATATCTGGGACAGCTTCCCAGGTATGCGTTTCTTTCTTCTTTTTTCATTCTCTTTTTTTCTTTTTCTGAGTCAATCACCAGAGCCCTGGCATGTGGGAGGGAATGGGAGCTTTAGCCACAAGCCCACCAGAATGAGGGTGTCTACCACCCTGTTGCAGACAGGCAGAGGGGTGAACAGGCACTGGCTATCAGAGAGGACAGAGATGCTGAAGAGAGATTTAATTTAATCCACCCACTGAGTGATGAGAGATGAAGGTCCGGAGACCAGAATCTAAGCGTTCTTGCTGCCTGCCAATATTGCATGTTTTTATTATTTCACACTGCTGAGTAGAAAATAGATATTAGTAAGTACTTTTCAAACAGCTCTCGTCTCACTTATCTTTTGCTGCAACCTTAGCATCCCTTGAGGGAACTGGGGAGACCATCTCTCTCATTTTATAGATGATACTAGCGGACACTTGCTAGGCACCATATGCCTGGTTCTAAGCTAAGCTATCTGCCTGCAAGATCTCATACAGTTATCACACGAATTCTCTGAGGTAGGTCCTATTATTATGCCCATTTTGCAGATGAAAACTGAAGACCCAGCGAGACAGTCACTCGTCAAGGGTGCCACAGCTAAGACGTGGTGGAGCCATGGCTTGAACCTCTGTCTAGCCCCAGACCCCCCTACTTCCAAATTTACACTGGTTTTTGCAGGCTTAACAGTTCAAGTCCTCGCATGAAACAAATCTGAATGACTCTCTCCCTTCCCCCTTTGCTGTTTTCCAGTCCTTCTCAAACAAAGGAAAATAGGAATGACATTCGACAGCGAAGTCTGGTTTCAGGCAGGGTTCAGAGGCCCCACTCAGTGTTCGGATTCTGGGCCAAACACTGGGCTCAAAATCAAACAACACAAAACACCCTGTCGAGCCACAGCTCTTCTCACGGTTGGCACAGGAGTGCCCTGGCACTTCTCCTCCAGGGACTCGGCGTGTCCCCTAGAACGTGCTGGCTCCTGGGGCGTTTTCGTCTCCAATGTAAGCGTGCACTCGGTGCAACTCAGCGCGTTTGCACATGCAGCTCCAGCCGATTTCTTCCTCCGTCAGACACATAATACACACTGAGTCATGTGTGGAAGGCCTGTACAATGTTTTTATTGTGCGCTGAGCCCCAAGGGCCTTGTCTGACAATCCTCACATGTGTGTAACCCCCGCTGAGAGGGGCTGCCTGATGTCGCAGCATGTGTCTTCAGCACGCAGCCCAGGGCTCGTGGCCAGCAGGCCCTCTGCTGCTGGTGGTTCAGGACCTCACCGGGCATGGACGCTGAAGCCCTCATTATAATTTGTTCACCTTCTTCTCGTTCTTCCCACTGTTAGTGTCCCTCTTCCTCTGTCCCCCATGCTTCTGCTAAATCTCTCTGCCTGCTGTCTTCTCTGATTGGTTTTGTCTTCTTGTGTCCGGGAAAGCTGCATGAGCTCACAATTGTTCTGGAAAGCACCGAGCCTGTCCCCTCTCCCTTTCTTCCATACGCCCCAAGACCTCTTCTGCGCCCCCACCCAAGCCTTCCACCCGCCCCGCGTTAGGTCACCTCTTTTCTCTGTCCCCAGCCTCTCTTTGTCACCATTATAGACACTCTCCACAAGCAGGCTGGGGGTGCCATCATGAACAGGGAGACTGTGTACTGAGATGATGCAGCACATGGCCCTGAGGGGCCCGGCTGCTTGGGTGAACTGGGCACTGCTGTTTACTAACTAGGTAAACTCCAGGAAGCCATCTTGCATCTCCGAATCTCCTGTTCTCTGCAAATCAAATGGGATAATGAAAATGCCTACTTCTCAGAATTGTTGCAAGCGTCTTCCTTGTGAGGTTGCCTAGCTCCAGGGTTTGGTTTCCAGACCAGTAAGCCTTCCTACATGAGTGATCTTGGCCAAGATACCGAACTTCTTTCTGCCTCAGTGTCCTTGCTTATAACATGAGAGTGCTAAGAATAGGACATACCCTTTTGGTACATTGGGAAGATTACTTAGTAAACATATAAATATCTGGAATAATGCCTGAACCACAGCAGCCTTCACCCAAAGCTGTCCATTGAGACGCTTATTCACAGATGTAAGATGCCTAAAACAGCTGTCTAAAACAGCCAGAGACACTCAAGAGGTGGTGGTTTCCCATTTGCCATTTTTGTTCCTCCTGTTCCCTGCTCTTCGGCTGCCGCCCTTGTGGGAAGCCTGATCGTGACCATTCTGCTCAAAATCCGTCTTTGTAAGTGCTTTTCTCTGCCTTCTGCACCCAATGAAAACCAACTTGTCGAGAAGCCCAGCCTGTAAACACACAACGGAAGAACTGAAAGATGGGAATGACATTTTCTATATAAACTCTATTAGAGTTTCCTTTGCTTTTGTGTCAATTTTACGGGTGGAATAAGTCTTCTGCAATAGTTTCGTAAAACACCTTTTGCAAATTAGCATATTTAATGTCTCTCCTTAAGTGAGAAAATGTATATAAACAGCTTAGAGCAAGCGTTGGGACTCCATAAATTGTAACTCTTATTTGTTTTATTCTTGTGAGTCTAATGTAACCACATTATAGAAAACTCAGAAAAGAGAGAGAGAAACTATTCCTAAATTAACTACCTATGGTCATTTAGGGCTTTCAAATTTCAAGGTACCATGGGAATGCTCATTTTAAGAAAATTTTACTGAGAATAATCTCAGAAAGTGAAGTTTCTTTCTGATCGGAGTTAGGCTCTTCAAGATTGCAAGATAAGGATTTGGCTGATTGATAATGTGAGGAGTCTCACCTCGAGTATCATCTGCTCAGGTGATCCTCAGGTCAGAACGTTCTCAGCATCCGTTGGAAGATATTTGGGACATCGCTGTTCCTTCTCTTTCTATTTTCCAGGAGAGAAACTGTAGGATTCATTTGTCATCAACCAACTCAAAGGAAAGAGTACACCACCAGATCCCCTCAAAGTATGTGAGTTCACTTCTCTCAGAGGTTAGCCAAGGTTGTGAGATACTGATAATACACGTATGAAGGTTTAGGCTCACGGAGCCCCTTGTTGTAAAAACAATAGTCATCTCGGTGTGCCTTCTGCGGGAACTCAGCTTTTCAATGTCAGGGGACACTTTCAATGTCACTTGAAGTATGGCATATGTACTGGGAAAGCTCTTTGGATTAGTGGAGGCTCTCTGTTCGGTGCCCTCACTACCTCCTCCCCAACCCACACTAAAATATTCCTCATATAAAGCCACTTAAAGCCTTTACTTCACAGGAAGAAAGAATATGAATATGACTAAGAAAACCTTTCAATTTGGAGAAATAATTGAAACTCCTTAGAGTATAATGTCCTAACAGACAAGACAACTTCACAACAGCAATGAAATTGTCAGCTTTCAATAATAAACTGCATTTTCGTGGTATTTTGTCATTTGTAAAACATTTTCAGTGGTCATTATAATATGCATTCATTTGTTTACTTATTGTTTCAACCCAAGGACCACGTGATGACTTTGGTGGGCCCGCCACACTTCTGCCTTTTTAGATCCTTCCCCCATTTAAAAACAATATTAAAACGGTTTAATAAATTTCTGTGGTCCTAAAAAAATCCTCCATTTTTCTGATATGAAGAAAAAAACTAAAACAAGTTCTCTTCTAACAGTTTTGTCTTCTTCTTCTGATTTTTAAAGAAACTAAACATTTTCACGGTGCCCTAAAAAAATAGTGTGGACCCTGAGCCTAGCGTGCTCTGTTCTTCAGCCCTGTGCCAGAGGTGGGCTGGGGGTTAGAGACACAGAGATGAACATATGGGGCTCCCATCCTTGGAGCTGAGTAATCCCAGGCAAGCCGACCTGCAAATGAGCCAGGATGGCTCACTATAATCAAGAGCAGGTCCCCCATGGCATGGAGGGGCCAGTTCCTAACTCTACACAGGGTGGGAGGACCACTCTGCAGAGGAAGCATTGCCTGAAAGGCTCTCTAAGACAGCCTTTCCCAGCAATTTTGTGTTGGAGGCACCGTTTCAAATTTTAGAATTTCTGGCAGGCCACTTGAGGAACTGAGAAGTAAACCCTGGGCCAAAGAGTCAAGTTTCACAGAATTGTAGAAACTTGCTATTACTTTCAGGACGCGGCGATAGAACATGATTTTATATTCTGATCAATACTCGAGATTTAATTTTGCTTCAGCTCCAGGTGCATATCATTATCTCCGTGTCAGCCCACAGCGTCAAGCTGAGCGGGTCCTTTGGCGTCGGATGCAGGAGGACCTGGAGAGCGAGCACTGGGAGACTCAGGGCATCTAGCTGGCTCCAGGGGAGACCACGTGTTCAGTGGGGGGGGGTGAAAAACCTCTCCTTCCTGATTATATAAAAGACTGCAGCCGGGGTTGAAAATAATTCTCGGCACTGGGGAAAACACACACACACACACACACACACACCCTAAAACTAAGGTGATAACATTTAGCCTCATTTATGAAAAAATTTGTACTTTAGACATCAATCAAATTTGGCAAATTTTGTCAAATCAACTTCATCAGTTAGTTGCAAAGTGTTCAAGATACGCCAGCTGCCAAGCTACAGAGTTGAAATCTCCTATGGTCAGGATAATAACAGCAAACACTTAGAACGTCCCAAGGACTGTTCTGAGGGCTTATATGTGTTTTTAATCTTCATAATAATCCTAAATGAGTATTATTGTCGTCCCCATTTTAAAGATGAGGAGACTGAGACATGGAGACTTTGAATAACCTGCCTCAGGGACTGGCAGAGCTGAGATTCACAGGCAGGCCTTCCAGCCCCCTGCATCTTCGAGGTCCATCACTATGCCTGCGTACCTGCACGGGCACCTCTTGCACCTGGTCCATGGGGTCATATGTGGCTGCTGGTACTGGATCTGTCCCCTAGAGAAGCAACTTGACAGCAGCTCCCTGAAGGCCACTCAGCTGACCCTGTGGAGTGGAACAGGAGCCCGCTTGCCCCACAGGAGCCACACAGAAGGCCTTTGAGTAGGTACAACCCATGGGGAACACTGACGCTCACAAAGAGGGAATGGGGACAAATGGCTTAATCCCAAAACAGATTTCATACAACCTCTCAGATGGTCCCACAGGAACAAGCAACCCATCACCAACTAGCAGCGGTGGCGGGGCTGCCAAATAAAATAGAGGACGGCCAGTTAACTGACTTAGAGATAAGTGACCAGTAACTTTTCACTCTAAGTTATGTCCCAAATACTGCAGGGCACAAACTTATTGCAAATAATTCTTTGTCATTTCTCTAGAGTTCAAGGTTCAGTGGGTGTCTAGTATTTTTATTTGCTAAATATGACAACCCCAAGCCGTGGCCCACTTGACACATGTGCCCATACAGCCCACAGGCCCTGCTTCCTTCCCTTCACGGTTCCTCCATCTCTCAGCCAGGCCCCTAGGATCTCATGCACGATAAAGAACTTGCAATGTAAGCCTTTGTCTCAGCCCTCTGCTTTCTGGGAACCCAGACTACAACCCACCTGGCCAAAGATTTAGCCGGCTGACGAGGTAGCCATGGTGGTCACAGCCATCCTGTGAGACAGGTGCTGCTGATTCATTTAATAATGAACTCCATTTGTTGAAAGAAATTCTCTTGGCCTTGCACAAAGGGAGAAGTAACATATGTACCAAGAGAATTGGTCTCAAAGCAGCCATAACACCGAAATGCCCAATTTCTCCTGTTATGCTGGTTGGAATGATTAAAGGGAAAACATGACATTTTCGACCTCAGCTTTTCACAATAAAACCAGCAGCAATTATTTTGATGTATAACTAAATATAATATGTTCATTCTAAAAGTGAGGACTGATTACAAGAGACAATTTCGACAAGGCTTGAAACCATACTTGCCTTTAACCTGCATCAAGAAATTCGGTTCCCTTTCCCCATAGCCTCCTAAGCAGCTAAAACTATATAGGTATAAATTATCAGCTGCAACAATTAGAGAAAAATAACAACATTAGAGAAAACCTGTGCCAAATCACTTGTACCCAATGGATTTATGCAGGAATGAAACCTCCTTGCAAACTTTCAAAAACAAAGCCAAACCTGGGTAGCAAATAAGCCAAAAATGAGGAGGAAGGTGTTCTCTTCTACATATATTCTAGGAAGTGGAACCTCTTTCTTGTTCCTCTTAGTGGATTAGGATCTTCGTTATGGAGGAAGGAAGTTACAAGGAACGAACCATCTTGTGGAGGTGAGAAAATCTTTCTCTGCAGTGTTGCTGGATTTGCTCCTGGAATGAGCGTCTCCCCCCCGCCCCCCCCACCTCCACCACCCCTCTTAGCTCTCTCCAGGGAGGCTTGTTCTTACAGCAGCCCAGAGAAGCAGATGGATTGGATGGCTGGCTCTGGTGACCTATGGCGGCCTGCCCAGTCCCCTGGGCATTCCAAGGCCCCCCACTTTCCACCTGGCCCGTGACCTTTGACCCTGGCCCTGTGGCCAACACGAAAGTGGGGGATGTAGGGGGAGTGTAGGTATCAGGCTGCCTGGGCCCAGGCCACAAATGAAAGAGTCACTTGTTTCCATTCCTCATGCTCACTTGTGAGGTCCTGAGAGCTGCAAAACTGGTATTTCTCCAAATGCTGGCAGCTGGTGTAGCTGTGTAGACAAGCTGTACTTACACTCGTACATGTGTATGTGTGGTGCATGGGAGCTGGCAGCCTGGCTTCTGGTCCCAGCCCTGCCATCAACTCACTCTGGGGCTTCTAGGAACCGCTTTGCCTTGGAAGCCTCGGTTTCCTCATCTGTGAAATGGGACCACAGGATCCCTGGAGGTGCTCAGGCAGGGCTGGGGAGTGGGGTACAGGGCAGGGGCTTCTGAGGAGGGTGACAGCAGGCATCTTCTATCATCCTCCACACCGCCACCCCCAGAATCAACACGATCCCACTTGGTTCTGTCTTATGTTGTATACATGCACAGAAGATTTTCTTTGAAAAGGTTTCTCTTGCTTCTAAAAACCAATAGAGCAGGCTGTAAGTGATCTTCCAAATGTATTATTTTGTGATCCCATGATTCTAAAACCAAAGTTCAGACTTAACCTTTTTAAAGGATTGCATGGTCCTTGGGAGGGCGAGACGAGATGATATGTGATGAGTTGTTTCTGTTACTGAAGACTCTTCTGCAACATCCCAAGGGGACATATAAAGTTTCCAGAGCCCAAGACCCCTCCTTTGTACACCTGATAAAGGCTCACATGTTAATTATTTAGCCACGATGCTAACTGGAGAGAACATAGCTGTATAATGAAACTGCCTGGAAAACATTTCTGCGTGTAACATCCGACTTTTGCAATTTAAACATATTTTTTCTTCTTTCCTATCAGCAGTTATTTTATGGACTGGGCTTAGTTGGCTTAGCAACAAAGGGCACTGGATTGGTGAATTATTCATGTGATCTACATTTCCTGGCTGCTGTGGATAATTGACAGGTGTCATGTCACCTTTTACGAACGTCCCACAATTAGGACTATCTATCAGCGTTTGACTTCGAAGTAAAGCTCCCTTTCCAAGCCAGTTTCATATTTTATTTACAGCTTGGTGGCATTTTTGACTTGGCTGCCTATTTCTCTCACTTTCGATTCCAAGCCTTTTGCTCCACTTAATATAACTAGGATCATTTAAATAATAAGACTCCCTTTCAGTTTGCTAAAGGCAGTCACTCATTGCTGCCGTGTTTTATTCATTCAGCCATTATGTTAGTCAATTTCTTGATTTAAGAAACCGCAGATAAAATGCAGCTGTAAGGAAACCATGATATAAATCTGTTTTTATGACTTGTTTGGTTCACAGGGAAAAAACTAAAAGCAAATCTTCCTGGGGTCTGACACAAGTTGTAAACTGTGGGGAAAGTTAGCTAGTTAAAGAATATGATTTACTTAATAGGAGCAATGGAACATTTCAGATCTCCACCAGAGTTGGAAGTTTTCTAGCATTAGGAATAAAGCCAAGGTGAGTTCTATTTAGGCCCAGTGAGAAAAATCCAGTAACAAAATAAACCTGGAATTGATAACCGTGAAGACTAATGAGGGGACATAGCCGTACATTAAACAGGTTGAGTGAAACAGAACCTTCGAAATCCTCTACCTTTCCACTTTTCCTAACAAGAAACAAGTCTGTGGCATGCAAAGGCTCAGCACCATACCAAACCTCGTTAGTGGAAACAGCTGGAAGCTGGGTCAGCCCATTTGGATTCCAGCCCTTTGCTCTGCAATGCCACGGGTCGTTCTTGTTACCTCTCTAGCATGCACTCACCTCCTCTGCTGCCCACTGTTCTTTGGGAGAAGTCACCTCCTTCTGAGTTGTGCAATTTGTTTAGAATCATCTCGGGCCTACTCTAGGTGTGAGCATGACTGACCAAGTCCATCGGTGAATCCATTTTCCAAAGTCTGGCCATGGGACCTACATCAGACCAGGGAAAGAGATAGTGAATCCCAATACTTGCATAGATGTTCCTGGAGGAGAGGTTCGGTCCCATCAGAGTGGAGAGTGTAGGGCTCTGAGGTCTGCAGCTCCTGCCAATCAGCTCCCAACATGGGAGAGGCTGGAGCTGCCGAGAGTGGGTGGGGAAACGCATCATGTGAATGCCACAACACAAAAAACTAAGCAGAGAGAGCAAACCTTGGTTAAGTAAACATATCATTTATCTTCTAAACTAGGACAACTTCAAGAACGAAACAGGGCAAGATATACGCCAAACCAGATCAGATGCATAGATAGGACAATCCGGGATAAACAGGAGGATATGGTCGTCCTACCCTCTGAGGGCATCATCAGACCTGCTGGGTTTAGCCTTGCCTCTGGAATAAGCTGGCTGAAGTAAGCTAGCACTCTTTCTGGGCTTTTTAGTGTAGGTGAAAATGAACTCACTTCATTGTCGAAGCCAAGTGGAGTCAGGAGTTTTGTAACTTGCACATAATAGCTTTAAGTCACACAAATAAGCGGCTTCTAGGTTTTGCTTTCTGAAATCTTGTCCTCTAGCATATTTGAAACTTGCAATTAAGGATAATAATTACATGTTGTAATCTTAATAAATGTTCAAACTTTGTATTTAACATTTTACTCCAAATAGTAAAAACGAACTCTTGCAGAACCTTTACAGTTTACAAAGGACTTCTGAGTTAACTGTCATATTCACTAACACCCCTGTGACATGAGTAACCCCCAAGGATCACATGGCTTACGTGGCACATACACAGAGGTGACTTTGGGCAGGGGAAAAACCCCCACCACATTGAATTTGTTGGCCAGTTTCTGTGGTGTGAATAGTCCAACAATGGTCAACTTCAAGGCATCGACTTGACATCACAGAGTGTGGGGTTGGGGTAGATGCGTTGGCTCTAGATAGCTGGCTCCAATTCTCCACTGCATGGAATGGGAATCCAAGATTTCTGACTCCATTTCTTCAGTTTATCCTAGTTTTCTCTTCCAGGGGTTTGGTGTGAGTCACTCAGTTCTGAATCATGGTCTCTTTAAAAATGGCGGATGTGCCCCAGAGCCACTGGTGCTGCAATGGCCAACCCTCTCTAGACCCTGTGTGTTTCTGGAGCCTGGCCTGCTCTGATACCTGCCCTCGGCATGAACTTTCTCTGGGACTTCAGCGTTTGTGGTGTTCCTCACTGAGATGTAGCTGCGTGCCTGCCCCTTCCTGTGTGCCCCCCCAAACTCCCTCACCCACAGCTCTGCCTCTGCTTGTCTTGCAGCTGGTTCTGGTGACTTGTCCTGGCCTTTTGCTCTTCCAGAGCCACTATGTGTAATAAAGAAATGTACTGCCTCCCTTTACCATAGAGTGAGAAGCAAAGGCCTTGGGGTATCTTGTGACCTGGAGTCCTGTGGACTGGCTCAGTGACAAGTGCCTGTGCTATTCTCTGGTCACTTTTGTCAGACCTAAGCTCCCACAGTGAAGGGGACACTGACAAAGCCTGTTCCCAATTATGATCTCATTTGAAGGCATTGGCTGGGTGGTGTGCTAAATGCTTTGCCTCAGCAGAGAGAGCTTGGAGAAGGGTTGAGTCATGTGAAAACCCTAGTGGCAGCAACCTAATTTCCAGTCCTGGGGCTTAGGGGAAATTAGCCTGGCTTTATAGGGCTTGCCTTACAAGCTTCAACCCACTGGCTGTGAGCAAATGCCATAGTAACCTTAATTGTCAAAAAGCATGGAGCCACTGAACTACAAGATAAAAAAAAATTTGCATCTTTGCCATCCAGTGTATGGAAAAATTGAGAAAAAGGAAGTCTTCTAGTAACATTTCAACTCAAATATTTGAAGACCACTTTTCTTCTTTTTCAACTTTTTATTTAAATTCTAATTAGCCAACATACAGTGCAATATTGATTTCAGGAGTAGAATTCAGTGGTTCATCTCTTACACACAACACCCATCTTAGAGAACACTTTTCAGTTCCAACTGTGCTCTGGCCTCCTGTGAGCTGGGAAGGAAGGGAGCAGTATTGACAATGGCTGGTTCTACGGAGGTCAGGCTGTACTATCCACTCTCAGAAGAATGTTTTCTTTGGTTTTTGGGGTTTTTTTAAAGATTTTATTTATTTATTTGAGAGACAGAGTATGAGCATGACAAGGGAGGAGGGGCAGAGGGAGAAGCAGAGTCTCCCCTGAGCAGGGAGACTGATGCAGGACTCGATCCTGTGACCCCAGGATCATGACTGAGCCACCCAGGAGCCCCAGAAGGATGGTTTTAAGAATGATTTAGGTTTCATTTCAGGTAAGTTTTCCTACCTTGCTTCAATATGGCCATGTCAGAGCATCAGGAATTCCCTTACAACACTTTCATGAAGCAAGTCCATGGAGAGCTGGAAAACTCCTAGGGGGAATCAAGGGTCATTTTCCAGAAGGATTCAAATCTGCAAGAGGGTTAGTGTCCCCTCTAGTTTTTCCCACAGAGGAAATTATGGTGACTGTGTTTTGTATTGCTTTCCCACATGCAAAGAAAACACAGTTGCAGTAAATCAACCAAACCTTTTTTTTTTTTTTTTTTTTTTTTTTTTTTTTGGTATCAGGATGAATGTGCTCGTGCAAGAGGTGGGGAGCATCAAGTTATAGTTAAGGCCATAGTCCCAGTTCCATTTCTGAGCCTGTGATCTGGCTGCAAGTCTGATCTGACAAAGAGGAAATGGAAACAATTCCATTACAGTTTACAATGATGAGTTAGATTGGTACAGATGGCTAAGGCTATGAGAGTTTGGAAGAACTGGAAAAATCAGAGAATTTAGAAAGAAGGGAAGACTTGAGCTGGGCTGTGACAGCTGGACAGGAAAAGGAGGACATTCCAGCTGAGTCGAATGAGAGCATCATGGGCCACAGGGTGGCATGAATGCTGGGGAGGAGGGTGAGGGGGGTGGTAGAGGGAGGGGGGCGGTGTTGATGGCACAAGTACCGTTAAGCAGCTAGGGTTCTCCCAGAGAAAGTAAACAGGAGGTTTACCGAATAGGCTTCTCAATAGAGGAGGTGTGAACAGCTCATAAGGTTAGGAATAAGAGGACCCCACCATAAAAGATAATGTGGCAAATCCTACTTTTTGGAACATTCAGCATCCACACAAGGTCGGAGTGAAAAGTCTTTCTGACATTTTCAGCTGGTGAGCAAACTGGATTTTGCTTAGCTGATTTGATTTGTGACGTCGTCATTAAGATGACCCCAAAAGAAACTAAACATTGACAAATGTGTGAATTATTTAAAATTCTGGATTCTTCGTGGCAGGTATTCCAGGCCCAAAGAATACAGAAGTAATGAAGACGAGAAGCATTATGGGTTTAAAGGGCTGTTTATTTCTGAAAGCCTGCGGGGGCTCCGCTCTGAGGACTAAAGGACGGTGGCTAACCTGGTGACTTAAGAGAGGTGTATTGTGGTAGAACCCCCCTGGGATCTACATTTCCATAGAGCTAATCACCAGTCTTCCCTCTGTAGGGGTGAAGTGACCACCGAAAGTTGTGGCGCTCTCTATAGCAAAGCATGTCAGTTTGACCATGTTTAACGTTTAAAACGGTTCAGCTTCACATATAGAAACGGGCTGACATGCTCCTCCCATTCCACCCCGACAAATCGGCCTCTTGTGTGGGGAACTGAGCCCTGAAGAAGGAAGCATTGTGTGGAGACAGGGACCATGTCTCAGGCAGCAGTCAAGTCAAAAAGCCAGATATTCTATCCAAGGCAACTTGAGAAAATGGAGAAAGGCCCAGTATATGCAAATATCGGACAGTGGGGCCTCACAGCAAATGAGTTCTGCTACTTGTCAGAAAAGCAAGCAAGCTGTTGGAGGAAGTTAGGGAATCTCCTTTCATAAATATTAAGGAATTTTTAGTACAATATTTATTTAGAGACAAGGACATGGGAATAATTAGCCCTTTCTGTTGGTTTCTTTTAAACTTCTGCTTCCAAACATCTCTCTATGAGACAATAATTTTTAATATTACTGGAAAAGCCCAAAGGGGTCAAGTGAAAACTTTACAACTCAGTAAAAACAGGAAGAAGAGAAAAACGCTTTGATGCATATTGAGACCCTGGACTGCAAACAGCAAAGGTTCTGTTAGGTTTCCTGGGAGAAACGGGAGGCTTACGGGAGAATGCCGGTGGAGGGGCAGCAGACGCCCAGCCACCAGGAAGCACTGCAAGTCAGGGGCCTGCTGCCCTCCCCTCTCTGTCCTGCAGCCCCACCTGACTTGGCCTCTTCTCTCCCCTGACCACCTTCATGGCTTCCTTATAGTTTCAGCTCCCTCAACCAGCGTGCACAGGGCCTTAGAGCTCTCGTGCCCCTCTCTAACTGAGACCCTTCCATTTGAGCATCCTGCTACTAATGAGCACATTCCCTCTGCACTTTCAATTCTCAGAAGACTGAATCAGCCCCGCCCCATTCACCTGTTGGATCCAGATGACAGGACATTTCCGCCTTCAGGTCAGGTGTCTGCCTCTGGTCCAATTCCTAGGAACAAATGAGCGGTGGGGAGTTGAAAAGTGTGTTCTTGGCGTTTCTCATGAGAAACAGCTGTGGTGTAAGCAGGCCATGATTGCAGTTCTATGAAAAAGTAATGATAACCAGCTCTTTTTCAGAACTAGCAAATGTCCTCTTAAACTTGAGCTTAAGGTCATTTTTATTATTTTATTCATTCAATCCGTTATTCATTCTGACTCATCTTCTATCATAAAAGATATGAGGAGGCTTACAAATCTATATATAACAAATAAAGATCAAATAGTTGAGAAATGTAGGCAAATTCTTATTTTTCTAAGAATAGAAAAATAAGAAGCCAGGGACAAGATTAACACCACATAGTACATAAAACTCAACATTGGAAAATTACCAAAGGTAGGCCTTGAATTTGTCTCTAAACCTGAAACCTGCCAAACTTAGTAACAACTGACTAGATACAAGGCAAAATCCTGACCAAAAATGTCATTTATGTTCAAATAGGTTACTAGCCAAGACTGTGGAAGCCTACCCCTCCAAAGAGACAATCACTCTCTCTTGCTGTCTCTCTCTTTCTAAAAATTTCTGGGCCACCGTGATGGGAAAGGAGATTCTAGATGAGGTCTCAAGTCTTCCTCTGGTCCTGATCTCTTAAGGATGGTTGAGATTTCATTGACCAAGGAAGAGAACAAATCACTAAGAATGCAAGATTTTATGTAATCAAAACCCACCTTCAACACAACTTCAGTAACTTGAAGCCTTACCCACTTCCCTCCTCCAAAAATGGAGACGTAGTTTGAAAGTTCAAAAGGCACGTCATAAATTTCTCACTTCTTTTTTTATTGTTTATTGTAAGGCAAGAAGTACCTAGGAAGGCTGGCTTAGTGATTTTTCCACTCTCCAGTTTTTTACCTATAGCATTTCTGACATTCCCAGATCTTCTGAGCCTCTTTTTTTTTTTTTTCCCTTTTGATTATAGAGGAGCAAAAAACAATAAAAAGCTTGGTCTTGATACATGAGAATGGACAAGCTCTACCCTAGAGTACCAGGCCTGACATGCTGGATGAGATGCCCCGTGGGAGCTCTGGAAAGTGAAAGAGGACATCCTCTCGAAGGCTGGACCTGGGAATCATTCTGTTTTTAAGGACAGCTGTTATTCAATACTCGTTGAGCAGTCGCCATGTTCTAAGTGCCACAGAAGCAGGTATGTGACTTGACATTTGAAAAGAGACTAGTTTTTATAGGAAAGGGTTGATAAAATGATTGTATAGAAAGTAGTAGAAGGGATTCTTGGTGCTTTAACTCTTGCTAACTGAGAAAAATGTCACATAGATTGCCAAGATGGTGATCCTGAAAAACCATTTACAATATTCAATTAGCAATAATTAAGGAACTCAGTGGGAAGCTCCTCACTGACTTGCTAAATAGCAAAAATTGGTACTTGGCATTCCCAGTGGGTGACAGAAAAGATAATAAGTATCCAAAATGTAAAGACAATTGAAATGAAACCAATTATGACCAAATTATATTACTCAAATAGAAACACAAGTTGAATCAGGAATATTTAAGTTTTTGACAAGAAATATGAAAAAGAGATGCAATAACATTTTAGTCATTAATTGATCATCTAATCTAGTGTAGTTCTGGGAAGGGAGCTGTTTTATAAACCTCCAAGTTTTACATATGCTGATAAGGGACCACAGTCTATTATAACAACCTCATATTTTTAGGAGCTAGTAAAGGCTAATTTTCTGTTAATATAGTTAATAATGAACCATAATTGATTCTATTACCAATGGTCTTGAAAAGACAGTTAGCTAGTCATTTAGCCCGTCTTTTCACAATCACATACTCACAAATACTAATGCTAATTTGATTTACTATATTCGACTTTTGTAATTTTCAACTATTCTCCACCAACTAATTTTCTAAGACATTACAACAGAGATTCTTTTTTTCTCCTACCCTTTTATAGTTTTCCTCTCCTGCTTTGTAACGATCTTTCCCTTCCCCCAATAATTTCCCCTCCTCCATAGATTTGAAATGGTACAATCAACTGCAGCCTTGAAATAATCCTCCAATAGCCAATCCAGCACAAATCAAGGGTTGCCTGCATATGCTTATAATGGAGCAAACCTAAGGCATGAGAGACTTGTTGGGTTTCATTTAATCCAACTTCCCCATTCCTCCATGCATATGTATATATCCACATTTCACACTGACTAATATTTAACTCTAAAAACCTCACCCCGTCTGATTGCTGGTGAGGAAAAAAAGCAAACCATTAGTACACTCATCATTAATCCAGCAAGCATCTGTAGTTCTCCTCTGGTGGACTCCTGTCTATGTCCAAACCTCTGTCGGCTGAACTAAATCTTTGGTTTTAAATATTTGGTGCAAGTATTTAATACTTTGATATGTTTAATATTAAATATTTTAAATATTTGGCTTGGAAGTTAATACGTAAATAAATAATAAATAAAACCTTTAAGTACGTTTGAACAAAACCCTCATATTTATTATCACAGAGCTAAACTCAACAATCTTTTTATATGAAAAAGACTCTGAGGAAGGCATAAATCACAGCTGTCTTGCAGAAGTAAACCTGTTTGTGTGTATGTGTGTAAATATAAACAGATGTGTATATGTATAAATATGTTTTTCAAAAACTTAATCATACTTTTCTGTGGCCTGCTTTTTTTTCTTGATGTGTTATAAATATTTTTCTATTCGAACTAATAGACACCAATTTTACTTATTTAACGGCTACAGGATGGTATGGATGTAGTTTAACCTTAACCTCATTTGATTTATCTTCTGTTGTTTGACATTTAGGCTTTTCGGGTTTGCTTGTACACAGATCTTTACATATTTACCTGGGATCTATTCATTCAACTGGGATGAATTTCTGCAGGTCATAGAGTTAAACCTTTAAATATATATAAATATATATTGACAATTTGCCCTCCAGAAAGGTGGTTTTATTTTGCATTGCCATGGGTAGTGTATGACAGTGTCAAATAACCCATCTAGTACAACTCGGGTTTTTCTTTATATGATAGTGTTAACAGAACCTGGACTGGATCCTGGCTGGAGAACCAAGCAGCACTCAGAGACTTTGGAGGATCGGAGGTTTATTTAACACCGGAGAGCTCAGACGTCGTTGTTCTCCGAAGGTCGGATCCCCGAACACAAGCAGGGAGGGGAATTTATACCCTTCTGCTTCTGCATACCTGGTACTTTGGGCACCTGGGAAACGGGATAGGAAAGAAGAACCTGGAAGGGCTTTGAGACAGGGACTGGAATTCCCTTGCTGGTTTGGTGAGCCAACTTAGAGTACAGTTTTTCCCTATCAATAGATGGAAAGAGGGATATGGTTTCATTTGTATTCTTTGGTTATTAGTAAAGTTGAAAATGCTTTCATATGTTGAAAGGTCCCTTCTCATTTTGTAAATTCCCAGATCATGTTCTTTGTCCACTCTTCTATAGTAAGGACATTGACCCTTTGTTATGTACATCTTCAGTCTTGCAAACGCTTTTCCCAGTCCGAATTTGGCTTTCAAACTTTCCCAGGGTTTTTTTTTGTTTTGTTTTGTTTTGTTTTCTGGATATTTTTGTGTGCTAGTTTTTAAAAAATAAATGTTAAAGTCAGTTTTGAATACCTTTCAAAAAATAAATCCATTTGGGAGACTTGGGAGACTGATAGAGATTTTGCCAATTTCTGCAAACAGTTTTTAAAAGGTTCAGTGTAGACTCTGGACAATGGAAGCTCCTTTGGCCCCTCTGTCATTCACTGAATGCCTCCCTGTGACAAGTACTAAGCTAGCCCTCCTCGTGGGGGCTATACCTGATCTCTGTCTTCAGATCTACGCAGAACAAACAAGCAACACAACTCCTCACAGCTGACCACGATTAAACACCAGAGGCTAGGACACCAGTAGCTCTGGAGTTGAGAGTCTGACAAACTGGTTGTTGAGAGGAACTTGGGGGAAGATGTGTGGTTGTTGGCGAGCCAGTTGGTTTGCTTCAGTGGCATGACTGGTTTAACTTGGGGATTTTGTAGATGAGTGTGCCACCTTCAATTACAACCTGTGTCTCCTTCAGGGTATGTATCTATTCTGATCCAGTAATGGATTCTCCCTTGGAGCAGAGTGGCCGGCTTGGTCTTACTGATCCTGGCCATCAGGACATTTTCTTCCCTGAAACAAAAGCAGTGACCTGATCTAAGGTACTTTACTAGGGAGAATGCCTGCCGACCTCTAAGATTTCCATCATAATCCAAGGTGTAAGCTGACCGCATCCTTTACAGGCGTGCGGATCAGCCAGCTGGCAAGTCCTGGCCACCACTCTTGCCAGGCAATCAGCCAACAGCACAGCACTCCGAGCAAGATTCATTCCCACTGCAACATTTATTCTATTTTATTTATTTTTTTTTTGAGGTGTTAGCTGCATTTTGTTAATTGGGACCTTTTGCAATGTCTTTCAGGCACCTTTGAAGTGTCCATTCTCCCATCAATCTGGTGAAAATTTATAGTCCTGTCACATGGGTTTCCAGCAAGAAATCTGTAAAAAGAGGGAAGGTGATTTTTTTTCCCCTTTACCTAATTCAGTGTAGCAGAAATGAGGCAGGGGAACTGTCAGTCATTTCTAAGGATGCCAGTTTTCACTGCTTGACGATCTTAAATGTAAAATTTTAGCTATTTGATGATATGCCTGAGCGTAGCCCATCCCCCAGATCCAATGATAAGTGTTGAACAGCAGGTTTGGGGCCCTTTGCTTAGGCATGATAATTTAAGGAAATAGTTAGCTCATCAAAATTGGCTGGATGCCCTGTTTTCATATTATCCAGACAGAAGTCACTGAACCACAACTTTGCTGCTTAGAAACAGGCAGTAAACGGGAGGGAGTGGGGAACTATGAATAGTTAGCCAGTTACCATATCCAACCACGAAGTGCACTTTACACTCAAGGATAAACTGACACATGTTAAGTTATGCCCACAGATATGTCTTCCAGAGCATTCTGAAGACCTGCTGGCTGAACTCTGGTCTTTTCCAGCCAGCTTATCTGAACCAAGACCAACGACACGACACCCAGAACCAGAGGTTCTTCGCATGTGAAAGAGAGTACCAACTGATGGCTTCTACGTTCTCAAGCTCCATGTTCTGAGGACTTGATTGAAGAGCCACATTCATCATGTCTCCATTCGGGTAGACTTTGCTTTTAGAATGCTGTTCTTTAAAACAAGAACCGTGCAATTCACGAAGCAATGACTATTTCTTGGTCTCCGCATGTGGTTCAACAGAGCACACCCTCTGTCTCACCTTAGGAAGTTCACATGCTCACAGTGGGTGAATAAAGGCAGGGCACAGCTATCCATCGGCTGAGATAAGAAAGGCACAGAGCACTGTGGGGTTTGGAAAATCACAGGTGTGACCCTGTCCAGTTCCTCTGTTCGCAGACTGACTCCATGTGAGCTGGCTGGAGACTGCAAGTGGGTTTCATGGAGCAGCGTCATTTGCTGAGAACCTTGCACAAACTTGAGATTTCCAAGAGATGAAACTGAGGGAATTCTAGGCAGAGAGAATAGAATAAACACAGATGCAGACACAAGGAAGTTCAGACAATATTTAAAGAATTCCTGAACTCAAACACCTAGAGACAACAAATCCAATTTGTTTGCAATCCAGGTTAAGGTATTAATTTATCTTTTCCGCAAATATTTATTGACTACCCACTGCATAGAACATACCACATTTGGCGCTCTAAGACATCCAAAGATGACTCAGGAAGTTCAAATACAGGTTTGAACTAGGATTTTAAATAATAAAAGAAATATACCCATACTTTGTATAAAATATGGAAGACAGAAGAGGACAAAGAGCTAAATTAAAAATCACCTACCTTATTTAAGTTTATAGACTTTGAAAGTAATGTCTCATCTAGCACACAGAAGCAAAGATATAAATTTGGATGAATACAGAAGCAATCACTGATTAGCTCAAAGCAACATTTAAATTGATCTTTCCAGTGAAAAGGCATTAGAAAAAGCAATCTAAAGAACACCTGTTTAGACGCACTAGAATCAACAATTAGGTTCTTCAGGGAATGAGGAGTTTTCAGCTGCCTTTACTCTGACGAGAAGCAATAGAGCTTAGCATTTTTATTACTGTAATCAAGAACATTTAAGGGGGCCAGAGGAAAATATTCACACCCACCTCTTAATCTTGAAGAGGAGGCAAGTCCCTTAAGCCACTCACTTAATTAAGCACAGACTGGGGTTGGGGGAGGGGATCCTCTGTAGGATTCTCTGTGTGACTCTTCCTCAGAATCTGGGCTCTAGACTTTAGAGTAAAAGAAAAAAAAAAATACACCATTTCCCCTTCTGGACCCAAGGAGACCCAGGCATTGAATGTGACTGGCGGAGAGGTGGACGAGGCCAGCTAAGTGCCTCCATATGCTAGGCTAGGGCGGGGGTGGGGGTGGGGGAGGTGCCACCCCCGAGGGTCAGTTTGAAGTGGGAGCTGCATGACTCCAGGGAGCGGCATTCTCAGACCATGATGGGCGCATCTAGTGGGAAAGCGTGGCTTTACTCCTTCCTGATCCCTCTTCCAATGCCTTCCTAATGGGAACCGTAATAGTAACAACAGCTAGCATCTATTTAGCAGTATGTGCCAGATTCCATGCATTTTCCGTGCAAAATCCCATTGAATCCTTGCAACCACTCCATGAGCAGGTGATACAAATAACCCCATTTTGTAGACACTAGAGTGATCACCCAGTAAATGTATTATCCCAGCTGGGGCATGTTTTGAGAACAAAAGCAGGTGCTGTTCCTACTGATAGTGCGACCACAAATGTAAACCAGGACTGACCTGGGTAAAACAGAGCCTGTGGTCCCCCTGCAGACAAGGCTGCTCAAGTGCAGAGTCAAGGCCAAGGATACTTGGCAGTGTTAACCTCAGAATGTTCCCACCGAACAGCTTTCATCTTTGTGCCGGGCCTTCCTGAGCTCCAGTGTTTTTATCTGTAAAATGGGGGTGATAAAATGACTCCACACAATTATGGAAGGATTTAGCCAGGGTGAAGTATCTACATTTTGGATAAGAGCTCAAAGCACAAACCACTAGAAACCTCAGGTCCCTCTCCAGTCCCCCGGGGGAGTCCAAGCCTTTGTGCCAGCTCGGGCAGGGCCCATCCCTTTTTTGGCCCTCAGCTGGTTCCTGCAGGTAAGAATGGGGTTGGGTTGAGGGCAAAACATCCCTTTCCACTCGGACATTCCTTCATTCTCTGAGTCCTCTGGAGTTCCTCTATGCTCACCCACATGCGGTGAGAGGAATGCCCCCCTCTCTTCTGCTTTTAGTTCAGAGAACTGAGTCCTTTTGCTTATGCTTACTCTCATTCTTTAGTACTTTCCCTAGGTGGTGGCAATGGTGAACCTGGAAGACCTTTCTCTCCACTCTTCTTTCCACTGCCTTCTGCTTGGGCCAGAGCTCATGCTGTGGCTCCCTTTTGTGTCAGAAACACCAGGAAACAAGCTGGCGGGCTGGTCAGGGAATCCCATTGGATCACACTGATGACCTTGCCCTTTCTTGGAGCCACAAAATATCTGTATGAGAAAAAATAGGCTACCAATTGCATTCAAAGTTCACATTTTAATGCCAATGTTTGGACCATTTTTCCTAAGAACAAACACTGGAATTTCATTGAGAATGAAGCACAGAAATGGATCAAAGGCGGCGGGCAGTGGAAGGAAGAGGTTCTTCGCAACCACCACAAACCCTCAGGGCAGGGTGGCCTCCAGAAAAGGCAAGGGCACTGGGGCATGACTTTTCCTTTCCTCCCGCCCGCCCTCCCTCTCTTCCATACCTTAAAGATATGGAGCACCAACCATGTTACACTCAGGAGATGTGCTAGGCTCTGAGGGTTGGAGTCATTGAAAAATAGACATGGTCTCTCCCTCCATAGAGCTTCCACTGTCAGGAGGAGAGATAGGTAAATCTAATTACCACATGAAAATGTGTCAGAGAGGGTCCCCGAGAAGCACTATGGAGGAGAAAAATGTGGGCCTCTAGTGAGGTCTGACCCAGTTAAGAAGGCCGGGCGAGGTCTCCCTGAGGAAGTGGGGAGGCTCCTGCGGAGACGGGAAGGATGAGTCGGCATTCCGGGCAGAGGAAGCAGCTTGTGCAGAGGCCTTGAGGTGAGAGGAAGCTGCAAGGGTTTGAAGAACTGAAAGAAGGTCAGAGTGTCTGGAGCTCTGAGAACAGGGGGATGGGGTACAGGATGGGGCTGGAGAGGGACAAAGGGTCTGTAGGCCTCTTTCAGCATTTAGGATTTCCCTACAAGCCACAGGGAATTTCTCCAAGTGTTTTCAGCAGTAAGTTGAAGGGTCAGAGTTTATTTGAAGATGATTGCTCCAGGTTGAAATGAGTCAAGAAAGGAAGCGAGGGAATAAGGAAATAAGGAATCATGGTAGCTAATGTTTATGGAACATGTTTTACAACGGACCAAGTATTGGTCTATGAACTTTATACACAGCTCATCTAATCCTCACACAGCTCTATGGGCCAGATGCTACTATCCCCACTTTCCACAGAAGAGGAGATTAAGACACAGAAAAATTGGGCCAGCATTGGTTAGCTAGAAAGTCCTGGAACCAGGCTGTGACCAGGCGGTCCATCTCCAGATCCCATGGCTCAGCACTCAGTCCCGACAGCACAGACGCTCAGACGCTCCTTCCTGCCCTGAGGCCAGGCTGAAGGCCAGGCAGTAGCAGAGGGCTTGTACCTGGCTAGTGGCTGTGGACGAACAGACCCTATAGCTATTAAGTGGCAAGAACTGAAAAGACTCAGGCTGGTGGTTGAAGTGAAGAGAATCCCAGGTTTCTGTGTGGGTAAGGTGAGAAGGGTTCCGGCAGAGGGGGCTCCTGAGGGGACCGATTAGAGGTGGGGAGCTTGGGCGGATTGTGGGGACCTCCTTACAGTTCTGGAAACCCAGTGTGAGCGCTCATGTTCTCTTGCCTTCTTTTCCTCTTATTGGGAATTCCGTGTGGTCCGTTAAGACCGAACTACTTTGGTTCTCTTTTAAAAGCTAGGCCTCCACCATTTCCTTCCTTTCCACCATTTTCCTTCATTTATTCAACCTGGTATTTAAATTCTTTCAGTTGCTAAAAGGTTTGCTTTCACTCGGACTGCATTCCTAGAAATTCTGTCTGAATTTTGCTTGGAATCCCATGCTCCTTGATTCCATCCCCCCTTCTCAGAATTAATCTGAGCAAACAGGCATGTTTTCTAGCTTCCAGACACTTTGTCTTCTGCCAAAGATTGACACTCCTAATTCTGACACTGGACATCTTTGAGCCTCTGAACGTGTACACTGTCTTATCTCAACAGTGCACTTCGGGTATCTTTGTGTTAAAATTTAAGCAATACGATCTGTTCTTATGTACAGCTGCCACTAAACTACATTTTTAAATACACAGTTCCTACTCTCTTGCCTCAAGATTATTTTTGGAAAACTTGCTAAAACACAATCTTCTCACAGATTTTTAGTTCAGACTACTGGACTACACAAACCAACTTGGCAGAGCTGTTCTCTGATACACATATGTGCATTTACACACACACACACACACACACACAGAGTTTTTAAAAGGAAGATGAGGGGATGCAGTATGGCAAAATTACCATAAATTCTAAAATCTATCACCAGACAACAGTTCTAACAAATTAGTTAGAATTACAATTCTAACTCTGTAGGGTACCTCTGGCTAAACTCTCTCTCCCCTAATGATTCCACAAAATCAGCAAGACTCTATTTAGGGTTCTTTGTTAAAATGCTTTGGGAAGTGGGGATTGATCACACATTCAACAGTTCTTGCAATGGTTCCTGGGCACTTACTAGTACCAGAGACTGTGGTAGGGTGCACAGTGATACACTGGGCGGGGGGGTGTCATAAATTCCATCTTAAATTTCAATCTTATTGGAAGAATTGGACTAAAGAAACAATCAAATTTGGAGTTCCCGGAGGAAGAGAGCTGTAAGCCAAGACCTGAAGGATGAGTAGTTATCCCACAGAAGAGAACAAGGAAAGAGGCAGAGGGAATGCCATAGTCAAAGACTCAGAGTAAGAAAGAATGGTGGGTTTTAAAAAACCACCGGGTCTTAGAAGGCAAGAGGGGGGTTGGTGAATGAGACCAGGTCCCAAAGGGTCTTGTAATCATGTTAAGGAATCTGGAATTTATCCTGAGGTTAGGGGGAAGCCCTTGAAAGGGTTATAGCAGGGAGTGTGGAGAATCGAATGAGGAGAAGATGTTGTAATGACCCAGAGAAATTGGTGGCCTGAACCGGGATAGTAGCTGAGGGGAAGATTCAAAGGATAACTGCAAGGTTGGCCATAGGGGAGCAGGGGAGGGGTAAGGTGACAGGTCAACTCCCAAGTCTGCAGCTTGGCCAACTGAATGGAAGACAGAGTTGTCCAGTGAGAGAGAAAGCACAGGGTAGGGGAGGGGGTGGGGTATGGGGTGGTATCAGACAGGTTTCTACCAGCAAGTTAGTTACTTAATAAGCTAGTTAGCTATTGAGGGATCTAGACTAAATATAGAGATATGGTAACTGAAGCTAGCTGAAGGAGCAGATGAGAATGTTCAAGAAGAGGTGTCCAGTGATTTCAGCAACATGGAAGTCACTGTGATTTTGGAGGGGCAAGTTCAAGGAGGGTGGTAGAGACAGAAGGCAGACTGCAGAGCAAGCATAGGTAGAGGAGCTGGTAATAGTGGCAGTGTAGACACCTCTTTCAATAATTTTAATGAAAAAGAGGAAAAGAGGGTCTGGGGCAGCTGCTGGGTGGTAGTTTTAGATCTGGGAGACTCTGGTGAATTTAAATATCAATGCTAAAAATTCAGGAGGGACAAGGGGCTGAGAGCTCAACAAAGAGAGGCAAAGTTCTAGGCCACGCTGGGGATGGCATCCAGGGACTGGGGAAGGTAAAGAAAGTGTCAAGGCAAGTGTGGGAGAGGAAAGAGCACAGGCTTGGTTGTGGGAATGGGTTGAAGATGTTCTCACTGAGGTTTCTATTTCTCTGTTAGTGCAAGGAAAGAATATCTGTTAAGAATGAACTTACTCTTTTCCTCACAGTTAAAAAAATCCAGAGTAAAACAGGATTTCATTTTTTTACCTATCGGATTGGCCAAAATAAAAATATTCACTAAATCCACCCCACTATGAAGGATACCTTCTTTTCTTTTTTTTTTTTTTTTAAAGATTTTATTTATTTATTTGACAGAGAGATCACAAGTAGGCAGAGAGGCAGGCAGAGAGAGAGGAGGAAGCAGGCTCCCTGCTGAGCAGAGATCCCGATGCAGGGCTCCATCCCAGGACTCTGAGATCATGACCTGAGCCGAAGGCAGCAGCTTAACCCACTGAGCCACCCAGGCGCCCCTGAAGGATACCTTCTTTAATCTATTTATTTTGCCCATGGGAGAGTGTCTACTAGGGAAAATGTGTAGCAGTGAACTTGCACTCTTTTCACATCCCAGACGGTTCATTTTACTGATCAAGGTGAATGGCCACAGGGTCCTAGACGAAGCATTACTTCTGGGTGTGTCTGCGAGGGTGTTGCCAGATGAGATTAGCATTGGAATTGGTAGGTTAAGTAATGTAGATTGTCTTCCCGAGTTTGAGTGGTCATCATCTAATACCGTGAGGGCCTAAACAGAACAAAAGGCAGAGGAAGGAGGAACTCGCCTGCGGGTTTGTCTTGCCTCACTGCTTGAGCTGCGTGTGTCATCTTCTCCTGTCCCGGGACTGAGATTTACACCATCAGCCCTCCCCGCCCCGTTCTCCCCCAGGTTCTCAGGCCTTCATATTTGGCTGAATTATACCACTGGATTTCCTGCGTCTCCAGCTTAGACAGCATATCTCAAGACTTCTCAGTCTCCATAATCATGCAGCCAATTCCTCATAATAAATCTATTTGTCTATATAGAGTCTATTGTTCTGTTTCTTTGGAGAACGCTGACTAATATAATGTCCTTGCCCATTTTTCTACCAGGTAGTTGGTCTTTTCCCTATTGATTTTTAAGAAAGGAGAAGATTTGAAGTAGGCTTCACAGAAGAGAGAAAAGAGCTGAAGAGGGCTGGTGTTCGGGGCAGCCGCTAGGCTCCTCCCACGCTGCTTCCGGAGCTGAGTACAGAGCTCTGCAGGCCTCCTCCAATTGAATAGATTTTCACTGAACTGCCTGTTTGCAGCCCTGGCCTGTGATTTCTTTCTCCTACAGGTTTACAATTCCCTGAGGCCATTGCTGACCAACAGGCCTTCGGTCAGAGTAGGAAGGAAGGAAGGCCCTATTCTTTGAGTTCCCTGTGGGAAGGTGGGAGAAACTTGGAAAGCCTGAATAAGCTCCTGGAATGGACTTAGGGACCGTCCTCCTTGCTGGGTCTTGGGTTTTACTCTGGGAACCAGTTTCTCGTACTTGATCTAAAGTCCAGACTCCGAATGAGCCAACCCATGTCAGCTCTGCTGGACACTGTCCTTCTGGACGCCACTCTTGATGCTGCCTGCTCCCAGCTGGGTGCCTTCATAGGTCCAGTGACAGTGGCTTTCTTGTCCACACATAGTCCTCGGCCCGAAGGCCACACAGCAGAGGACTGAGGAGGCTGAGGATGGAGGGTGGGTGGGACCAGCTTCCTCAGCTGGTACTTGTCTCCCTCCCACCCTTTTGCATTTTTCAGAGTCCCACAGATAGAGTTCAGAGCCTGGGGAGTGCAGAGGGGCCAAGTTATGGAAAAGGAAATGGAAGACCCAGCAAGTCCCCTTTCCTGGCGCAGAACTTCGAGCTTCCGGCTACTCATGAAACCTCAAAGTTGTGAGCATTGTTTTGTAAGGTGTCATCACAACATTCAAATCATGCAGCTAAAAATGGCCTAAGTAATAAAAGGATAAAAACACATTTCAATCATTTATTAGCACACGGGATGTGCCAGGTGCTGTGCTAAAAGGCTTTACATACATTGGCCCTTAAACAACCCTGCAAGAGAGTGACCATTACTATCCCCATTTTACAGATGACAAAAGTGAGGCTTAGGGCTGCTAAATAAATCTCCCTAAATCACACGGCAAGTAAGTGGCAAAGCAGGCATTTGAACTTGGCGCTAACATGGAAACTCGTAAACCCAGCATTAGGCTCCAGCATCGGACGTCCTGCTGGTGCCCTATCAGTGCAGCTGTGGCTGGGGAGGCCCTGACTGACTGGCAAGTATTTGACGTTGTTCAATGCTCTGCAGATTCCGGTTTTCCTAAGAGTCCTACCTAAGAGTTCTGCCCCAGGAAACTCAGACCCATCCCAGGGTTTCACAAACAGACCCACCTTATTAAACAGACGCTTTTCCAGAACCACCTGAGTGAGCCTCTCTTGTCTGGTGACCAGATGAAGGATGTGCCCTGGGTGGACGATGGCTCCCCCCACTGCAATAATTATGAAAAGGGACATTCACATCATGGTTCCTAATATTCAAATGCATTGGAAAGGCTAGCATTTTTCAGCTAAACTTTCATAACCATTGCTTTTAGATTCCACTTCTTTAATTAAAAATAATTTCTTGCCCCCACCTCCTATCTAACCCTTTTGCTTGTGAGTGGAGGTTTTTTTTTTAAAGATTTTATTTATTTATTTGACAGGCAGAGATTACAAGTAGGTAGAGAGGGAGGCGGGGGTCGGTGGGGGGCGGGAAGCAGGCTTCCTGCTGAGCAGAGAGCCCGATTTGGGGCTCGATCCCAGGGCCCTGAAATTATGACCCGAGCTGAAGGCAAAGTCTTAACCCACTGAGCCACCCAGGCACCCCGTGAGTGGAGGTTTAAGCTTGGAATCCCAGCATTCATGGGGCTTTGACTTCGAGCTAACAGATGCTGGGGTGCAGACCCGTTTCTAGAATCCAGAGGGACGTGTTATTTTCTTTTTTGACCCTCTTGATGGCTGAAGGTGCTAGCCATGTCACTATGTAGCAACTGAAAAGGAAATTGAGAACAAAGAAAAAAAATGACCCACCCCTCAATCCACTGTTTAAAAGGACAAACATTCAAAACATGTGGGCTGTGGAATTTTTTAAAAACCTTTTACTTCATAAATTTTGTTAATGAGAGGTCTCACTGAAACTTTTTTTATTGCTTAGGTTGATGCTGATCTGAAAGGATCACCTTTCTTCGTAATATGCACTACTGTAAGGGACATTTATGAAGACTGAACCTCACAGAAAGAAGATGTTCCTACCAGCAAATTATTCTAGTCGGTTAACTCCTCCAAAAGATTGGCAATTTTGTTAAATTGTTCCAATATCTGCTTCCCCTTTGTCTCAAGAACCCAACATTTAGAAAATTCCTTCGAAATGTCTTAAGCTACAAGTACTGCATGCTTTCTGAAATGCTAAAAATGCCAAAATAGTACTTTGATTTTCAGTGCTCCCTCTCCACTGCAAGTCGCAAGTCATTATTATAAATGTCCTCAGAGTGGGGAGAAATGAAGGTTTTTTTCCACGGGTAGCAGAGGTGACTCCAATCATAATTTTTGGTTACTAATAAAGAAAAGTGCAGCCAACTGAAATGGCCCAAAATAAATTGTTGTTGAAACTAGCATTTTTAAAATTGGTATAGTTGGAATCTCAAAGGCTTAGAACTAATTTACAAAGGGTAAGTCACAGAGGAAGCTCAAAGAGGCCTCACCTTCCAGGCTGGCATCAAGGAGCACAGCTTGGCTTCCCCCCGGGTGGGTCCCTCTTTGAGCAGGACAACAGGGACTGCCTGTGTGGGGCTTCCAAGCTTGAGGAATATACTTCTTAAAGTCCTTTATTAGTTTCTGGTTTTCTTTTCTCTTTCAAAGGGGGTAGGTATACAGGGGCAAATGAGGAAGGGGAGGGGCAGAATGGAAAATATATTGCCAAGTTAGAGAGACTTGATGGCATAATATCCCAATGGATGTGAACTAAATTTAATTAGCAACTGTACCCAAAGAAGGTTACTGCAAGAGAAAAATTCCAATTTGTGGAGTGCCAGGACTACGGAGGTCAGTAGCAACTCCTCTCAAGTTCTAAGAGCTGTTCCTCTGGTTCTCTCCCCTTCCCCTCTACCCCAGCCCATCCTTATTCTTAGGCTGCACTGTGATATGATGTAAAAGAAAGCTATGTCTAAAGAACACGTCCTCCCCAGGAAAAGCATTACCTTGTCTGTGATAGAGGAGCCAAGAGTGTCTTTGGAGATATGGCCAAGTACAAATCTCAGCTGTCCCAGGTACAGGCTGTGTGATACAGTCAAAAGTACTTAACCTCTCTGTGTTTTGGAATGCTCATCTGTGAAGTAAAAACAATGGAACCTAATGTGTATATTTTTGAGTGTGACTGTGAAAAAGTACATAAATGCAAGCCTTTGGAGTCACACTGCCCAGATTCTCATTTTTCCCTGATCATATTCCCACTGTGTGTTTTCATATAAGTAACTAACTTATATGTGTCTTCTATAAACATTTCTTCATAAGGTCTTTTAAAAATTAAATGAGGGGTGCCTGGGTGGCTCAGTGGGTTAAAACTTCTGCCTTCGGCTTGGGTCATGATCCCAGGGTCCTGGGATTTAGCCCCTTTTGGGCTCTCTGCTCAGCGGGGAGCCTGCTCCCCTCCCCCACCTCTCTCTGCCTGCCTCTCGCCTACTTGTGATCTCTCTCTGTCAAATAAATAAATAAAATCTTTTAAAAAAATTAAATGAGATGTTGGTACACCCCTTTGCAGATAAGTACCTGGCACAGAGTAAAATGCTTAATAAATATTAGCATTATTATTATTAAATAACATGTGTAAAGTGCCTAGGATTTAGCCAGGAAGGTATGTTCGATAAATGGTTAATTATACTTACTGGTTCAGGGGCACCTGGCTGGCTCACTCAGTAGAGCATGCAACTCTAGATCTCTAGGTCATGAGTTCTCACCATGTCAGCTGTAGAGATTACTAAAAAAAATAAATAAACTTAAATTATATCTTCTAGTTCCAAAGCTATAACTGGTACATTTTGATACATCTTCAGTTATTCAAGCTAAATACACAGGAACATCTTTCTGTACTTTTTAAACATTGTATTGAAGTATGTAACATGTATACAGTAAAAGTGCAGACATCTCAAGTATAAATTTAATTATATATTAACCCATGACTTTAAAAGCAAGAAATATCTCTGCTGAGTCTGTCAATTAGAAGAAAGATTACTTTATCTAATTAAAATGACAGTTTCAATCAGAGAGAGAAAACCAGAAATGCAACACAGAAAAAAAAAATATATATATATATATACCAACAAACAGCACACATTTCATTCACATAATTACCCACCATCCTCACTCATATTTACAGATTCCTTGGATTCACTGGAACACTGGCAGTTGCCAAGCAGAGGTGACCATTTCCGAAAAGTGCCTGTGAGTTTGACCTCTGGGGCACCTGGCTTAAAACCTTAAAATTTTTTTTTTAATTGATTATATCTTGCAGGAAGTTCAACAGCTTCTCTTGAAAAACTGACAGACAGATGTTTTGCAGCTGAGTGAAGCAGAAACACCAGTACTCCCTGGCTCTGAAAATTCTTTATTCTGAAAGAGCTGTCTGCATTCACCCATCACAAGCAAATGACTATTGCTCTTAGAGACTCCTATACCTAGCAGTCGACGTGTTTATTTTGACAGTGATTCTAAAGCTCATTCTGATTTCCAAAACATTCAAACGTGAAAAAGCAAGTGTCTTAAAATTGAGGAAACATCATTTTGATACTTTGCGACATACATTTCACCAACAGCAATACAGGTTTTCTATGTGTGAAAAACAAAAGTAAAACTGTACCAGACACTGTGATGAGTACTCCACTTGGCTTCCTATTTTGGGAGCTAAGCTGTACTAGGAGTAGGAGATTCAAAGGGACAAATCCCGAGTATCTTCTTAAAGCAACTTATCTTTCATATTAATCATCATTATCTCTAAAGCACTATGCTTATGTACATTATCTCCCCTAGTCTTTACAAAAGTTCTGTCCATTTAGTATTTTTATTTTTATTTATACACAATGAAACTGGGGCTGAAGGAGATCACTGTTTAAGCTAACTCATCTAGATCATGAATTTGAACCCAAGCCTGTCAGACTCCAACGCTTAGACCCCTTCAAGTCCACACAAGCTTCTGCAGTTGTAAGCTGGTATGTACATTTAGTACATAAAGTGACACCAAAGATCTTTTGGGGATAGGAGGCATAGAAAGAGGGTAAGTATTTATATCCATGTGCGTGTGTGTGTGTGTGTGTGTGTGTGTACACACAAACACAACATTTCACTGGGGAATTTCCTTTCACTGAAGCCGCATAAAGCGTAAAAACCTCACTTGCTGTACACAGCTGGACAGAAGAAGGTCAGACTGAATTAGTGAAAAGTATGAATTGTAAATTCATTTTAAATAACACAGATTTTCGTAATACCGTATGAATTTCAAAATGGGTTCCCACCCATTGTCTTCTTTCACGTTCCTAAGAAGCCCCTGAACTAGGCAGACATGATGTTATCAGCTTCATGTTACAGGCAAGAAAAACAAGGCCTGGAAGAAGTTAGGTGCCTTGCCTATGGTCATAGAGCTACTCGGTGATAAACCCACAGCTCCCTCCTCTGCAGGGTGACCTAACAAATTCCTTCTGAATTACCAGATAATTATTGGATAAGGATGATATGTGTTCTTATATTAATTATTCATATATGAGATTGCCTGAAGTGCTCAAAGATGTACTTCAAACATTCCCCTTGTAAGCTCATTTACATCGTTCTTCTGTACTACTTAGGAAGACAGAGTTTGCTAAATGAAGGAAAATTTCTGCCCAGATCCCAATCAAGTTATTATAAATTCCAAATTAATAGGATCTAAATAAATAAGAGCTTATTATGGGGCTAAAAGCTGATAATGTTATTTGTTTCTGCTATCTTTTCTCATTTGCTTCAGTTCCAATTGGAGTATTTTGTCTACTGCCTACTTTCTTCTGTTTCCTCATTAGAGAAATAGGGCAAGGGAGGCACACGAGTAAAGAGTTACTCGTATATGAATAAAATTAATAACCTAAAATTATAGAAGGGGGTGGAGAAGCATCTTTTTGGCAATTTATCATAATGTTCAGTAACAGCAGTTTGCAATAATGCAATAACTGATCTTTACTTCTCCTGAGTATGTGTTGCGTTTATCCATTTATGCTTTACTTACATTTTTTCATTACTCCAGTTGTTAAATTATTTAAACTTAAAAGACAACTTTTAACTTATTAACAGTAAGGCAGTCTTTTGAAATGAGAGTCATGCAAATAATTATTTCATTTTTTTAATCCAGATTTTTGGGAACCAAGGTTTTTTTTTTTTTATTTTAGATTTTATTTATTTATTTGAGAGAGAGAGAGAGAGAGAGAGCACACAAGCAGGAGAGAGGCGGGCAGAAAGGCAGGTAGAGAAGCAGACTCCCTGCTGAGCAGGGAGCCCAATGCAGGGCTCTATACCAGGACTCTGGGATCATGACCTAAGCGGAAGGCAAAGCTTAACCAACTGAGCCACCCAGGTTCCTCAGGAACCAAGATATTTTTTGTCACTTACCCTGGGATTTATAGGCACTAAAAAGCTCGAGATCTTTTACCACCCGGGACAGGGAACTCAGCTTGAAGGACTGTGAGAACTTATCTCTCTAAAATAAACTTTATATAAAAGTCATCTGGGTAGAAATGTGGTTTTCCTCATGCTGGGTTTCCTCACACTTCTGAAGGAGTCCTGAGGGATTAAGATGAGTGAGAGACAGACCGATTGCATGAAAGGCCCGGTGCTCTTAGAGCTATTTCTTCCATGATTAAAAAATAATGAATTTTTGTTTGCTAGGTGCAAGGAATAAACACTCCTGGATTCCCTCTGTTCTGTCGTTCTCCCTCTGGTCTACAAACACGCCACAAAGGCTTCTCTGTTCCTTCCCTCAATCGCATTTCTCATTCAGACGTCCTTCCTGTTTGGGGCTCTATTTCTTACTTCCATTTGGTTCTTTCCTTTCCTGCATGGGCTTCTAAGTTTGTTTGTGTTCAGGTTTCTCACATTTTTTCTATTTTTGAATTGTTTCTCTCTGCAGGACCATCTCTATGTCTCACTTCTTTATCACGTTGCTCCCTTTTTTGTATCAGGTATTATTCATCGTCTTTGTTTCTATTTATTTCTCTTCTTCTAGCTCTGATTTCTTTATCTCTGCGCCCCTTGTTTCCTCTCCTTGATTCTCCTGTTCCCATCTCGATGCCCTTTGACCAAACACCCCTTCCCTACCCCCGACTTAAGGCCACAAAAGAAGTGTTCCATCTAGCCTGGAAGAGAAAGGACAGAATAGCAAGAGAATAGAAAGGTGGTGGACTGAACCTGGGAAGGGCAAGTTTAGTCATACTAATGACTTCCCCATCCTCCCAGGGTCCCTGGGGCAGTCTCCTCCACTGCCTGCAAGTGTCACAGCCAGAGACTGAGGCAACACAAAGGGAAGGAAGCAGGAGGAAGTCAAGGTGAGTGCTGGGGCAGCGACAATGGACAAACACGAAGTTGTTCCTTAAATACCAGCCAGGTCAGCATTCATCTGAGACACTACGAAACAGGAGTACGTTTAAAGTCTGGAGCCACTCAGATCAGCTTCCCGGAAAGCTAGAACCCAGCTTCTTTAGAACCAAAAACCAAGGTCACTATAATCAGATACAGAAGGTAAGTATAATCAGTTTCCACTTGACCCTAAATTACTTTAAAACCACCTCTGGCGGGGAGCTAATGCCCCCCTCCAGAATACACATCTCCCTTCTGGAGACTTGGGTGTGACCCAGCCCCACTCTTGACTTTTTAAAATTTTTTATTTAAAAAATATTTCTAGATACGTTTATAAATAGATCACGCGTTTTAGAACTGCCTTGCAGCCCCTCAGTTGTACAGCAGAGGAAAAATCCGTGACAGTCACCGCTGCGGGAAGTTGGCTTCTCTCTTATCCTTCAGGAAATAGAAGAAGAAGAAAAAAAGGAAACGTAATTTAAGTTTTTAAAAGCCTGACGAACAACAAGCTCTCCGAAAAACAATGTCACCAGCACAGTAGCAGTAGCAAGATGACCAAATGTACAAACAACGTGACCTTTCCTCCTTCCCCTCCTGACACCTGGGCTGAGGAGGGTGGCTGAGGGTGGCCAGGGAGGGTCCTGGAGCATTGTGCAGAGCTTAGTCTGGGGGCAGCAGGGGCCAAGGAGATGCTTTTCATTTCGCGTTGGAGCGCTGCTGGGGAAGGATGATGACAGAGCTGACTTCGTTTTTCCTTTCTCAGGCAGGTGTCAGTGTGTTGATTTTGAAACTCAGTACCAAGGAAAACACCTCGTCTGTTCAAAATCTTCAAAACAACAACAAACTTGCACTTTTCACATGTTTTTTTATTTTGACAAAAGAAGTCTTTTTTTCTTCTTTTTTTTTTTTCTTTCCCTTTTTAGGGTGAGGTAAATAAGGGGAAATTACCCTAAATTTGTAACATTTTTTGCTAGGATCCTCTCTGATGTCAGTCCTTCTGCCGCTCCCACCCTGGCCTACTCTTAAGACAAAGGAGAAAAGAGCTGGGTCTCAGGACAATGAAAACAAAGGCTCAGGGCTGAGGCCTTTGTCCAGCCTTGGCACAGACTGAGGTTGGGTGTGAGCAGAGCGCATCTCTGGTAAGGCAGCTTTAACCTGGGGTCTGCCCGCTCAGGGCTGCCTTCACGAGGGGACCGTTTGGTCCAGGGACTTCTCTCTAATAATATCTGAGGATTTGGGGGTTTGTTTCCTGGCTTCTTTTTTTTTTTTCTTTTAAGATTTTATTTATTTATTTGACAGAGACACAGCGAAAGAGGGAACACAAGCAGGGGAATGGGAGAGAGTGAAGCTGGCTTCCCTGCAGCAGGGAGCCTGATGGGATCATGACCTGAGCCCAAAGCACACGACTGAGCCACCCAGGTGCCCCTGTTTCCTGGCTTCTTTTAAGAAGATAACAAAAGGATGAGCTGAGAACTGAATCCATATAACAGAATGACACACACAGGAATAAATTATACTCCCACAAATATACCTACAAAGATTAAGCACTGGCATTCCACTTTTTAGTGGTGATTCTTCCCAAGAAAATTTTAAAGAAAAATAAAAAGAAGAAACAAAGCAAAAGGAAAAAGTCCTTGGCCAGATAGGGTCCAGATCCTGGTATTCTTGAGATTTTCAGTTCTGTTTTGCTTTTAATCCTCTTGCCCCTAATTCCTGTCTCCATGGTTGGCGTTAGATCAGTCACTGCCTGGTCTTAGGGCTTTCATTCCCTTTGGTGAACCCTATCACTGTCTTTGTCTCCATTTGGTAAAATGTTGTGCTTTTTATTTTTTTTTAAAGATCTTATTCATTTGTGTGTGAGATAGAGAACATGAGGAGGGGGGAGGGGCAGAGGGAGAGGGAGAAGCAGACTCCCCACTGAGCAGGGAGCCTGATGATGTGACTCGGGGCTGGATCCCAGGAACCTGGGATCATGACCTAAGCCAAAGGCAGACACTTCACTGACTGAGCCACCCAGGCACCCCTAAATGTTGGGCTTTAAGCAGCTGTATGCACAGTGTTGGCTCCTTGAATACTGCACAGAGCCAAGCAATTGTCCAAATTGGGACCATATGCTCCCTACCAGCCTACACATCGGCCCCTGCACCTCTCCTCTCCGCCATGCTGCAGAGGGAGGGTTTACTGGCTCTCTGCATTCCACAGAAAGAGAACGAACTCCAGGCTGAGTGTTCCCAGAAAAATCTACCACGATAGTGAAAAAGCCATTCCTGATCCTTATTTTGTCACCCAAGTATCCACTGCTAGAATGGGATGAGGTTTCCCTCTTCATTTTTTCCAATCATTGTTAAGAATGCATGACTTGGGTGGATATATTAATTTCCTAAGGCTGCCATAAGGAAGAATCATCAAGTCGGCAGATATCTATTTAATAGATAGAAACAGATCGTCTCACAGCTCTGAAGGCCCCGAGTCCAAAATCAAGGTGTGAGCCAGACCGTGCTCCCTCTGGAAGCTCTTGGGAAGGCTCTGATCCAGGCTTCTCTCCCAGCTTCTGGTAGCCTCAGGCATTCTCCAGCATGCTTCACTCCAACCCTCGGTCTCCTCACCGCATTTTCTCTGTATCTTTTTTTTTTTTTTTAAAGATTTTATTTATTTATTTGACACAGAGAGAGAGAGATCACAAGCAGGCAGAGAGGCAAGCAGAGAGAAAGGAGGAAGCAGCCTCCCTGCTGAGCAGAAAGCCCGATGCGGGGCTCAATCCCAGGACCCTGGGATCATGACCTGAGCCGAAAGCAGAGGCTTTAATCCACTGAGCCACCCAGGCGCCCCTTTTCCCTGTATCTTCATCGTCTTCCTTCAGTGTGTCTGTCTCTGTGTCCAAATTTCCCCTTTTTATAAGGACACTAGTCAACAGCCTCATTTTCACTTAATTACTTCTGTAAAGACCCTCTTTCCAAATGAGGTCACATTTTGATGTTTGGGGGTTAGAACTGCAGTGTATCTATTTTGGGGGACACAATTCAGCCAACACCAGTAGACAAACTTGCCCTTTAAATATTGTCTCAACTTATAAGGAAAACTGCTCTCTCTTGTTTGGTGCATCAGCACATGGAATGTTCTGGAACTAGAGTAATAACAAGATCTAAAACATGGTAAAGAAGAACCGCACAGTAGTAGGTTAAATCGTCGCTGTGGCTGTGGAAAAGAAACCTCTGCTTGGCCCCTTCCCCTCATGTGGGCTGCTCAGCCCCCTCTCCCAGGTTCCCTGAAAGAAGTGGTCATCCGATTTGTACTTTCACCTGAGATTTCTTTCCTAAACTCCCAGCACCTGGACACATAGGGGCTGCTTTTCCTTAATGTTAAGGTGGCTCTCACCAGTAACAAGGAACTTCTCATTATTAAAGGGGAGGGGGAGGAGTGCTGGAAAAATGTGTCAACACAAGTACCATTGGTGGCCCAGTAGCAATTCACACTCCTTATGGTACAGCTGTGATGTAAGAATCTAAGTGACATTTAAGTGTGCTGAGATCCTGAAATGAAAAATAAAAATTGAAAAGAGAAATCGTCAGGATTAGATTAGCACTGCATTTTCTTCATAAAATCAGAGCACATTTGTGTTAATGAACATCTTGGGTTCTCCTAATTTTTTAGGCAGTATTCATACCAAACGAACAATACAAATCTTATCCTCCAGGGCTCACACAATGACGTGGTTAATCATCTTCTCTTTCCATAGCACTCCGCCTGCCTCACCAGATTCTCTTATCGGCCTCCTAAGTTAGGGGAACAGATCTGATTAGTAGGTGAGAAAAATGATGGGGTTCAAAGTGTTGGGGGGGACACACGGGGGGGCTGGGTCTCCAGCCTGTGTCTCCCGTCCTTCCAGTGGACTGCACAAACGTGGTGGAACACGGATAAGACGTGTTGATTTCACGTTCAGGTTGGGCTAGTTTTCAGCATCTCGTTTGAACGTTCTGTTTTTGATTTTTATTTTCCAGTTTTTCAAGTTGGGTCAGCCTTGGTAGATAAGTTGGATCAGAGGAGAGATTCCCAGTCTGACTACAAAGGCTTCCCTAGCAGGTGGGATTTAAAATGGAACGAGGTGAGAATAAGCTTGGATGAGCTGGGTGAGAGCCAGCCAACCCTTGTTTTCGCATGGAGCAACTGGAAGCACTTCATGCAAAAGGGAGTCGGAGGACTGGATCTCCTTTCTTTTCTTTTCTTTTTTTTTTTTTTTAACTTTTTCCCCTCACTTGGAAAAATTTATGTTTCTCTTGCTGATAATTCACTAACACTGTACAAAAGCAAACAGTACAGAGAAAGTGAAGGTTTCTACAGTGTCAGTCCTTCTTTACCTTGGCTATGGGGCAGTCACATTGACGATGGCTCAAGTTCTTTGTCTCCAACCTCTCACCAGCCCCGGACATAAGCACTTTATTTACTGACTTATACTTCTATAAAAACTTTTGCCTATTCGTTCATTGATATCTTGTTTTAGTTTTCATTTCTTTGATTGTTAAGGAATCTAACCCTTTTTTATATGATTTGTTACCCTGAATTGCCTGTTTATAATGCAGGCTTGGGTTTTATTGGAACAGTTATCTTTTATTTATTTATAAGAGGAGGAAGGTGTTCTCACGAAAACATGTCTACAGAACTCCAAGGATGGATCTAAGAAGGTTTAAAAAAGCGATTTTTTTTTTACATATTCATACTTCTCTAATAAGCTCAGCACAAACCAGGCTAAAGTTTACATCTATTAAAGAAAAAAAAAAAGATGCAGGAGGAAAGAAGAGTTTGTTTTCCAGTGTCTCTTATTATCTGAAGAGCATTTTTTTTTTTTTTTTTTTTTTTTGAGAGAGAGAGAGAGAAAGAAAGAGGTAGAGAGAGCCTGGGGGAGGTGGGAGGGGAGAAGGAGAGAGAGAGAATCTCAAGCAGGCTCCAAGCCCAGTGAGGGGTCCAACGTGGGGCTCAATCTCATGACCCTGAGATTACCACCTGAGTCAAAACCAAGAGTCAGACACTTAACCAACTGAGCCACCAGGTGCCCCACCATCTGAAGAGCATTTTTAAGGAGGTAATGAATATGCTAAGGAAATCACTCATCAATTTAACATACGTTCCTCATAAGCAAGTCTCTGCCATCCTATCTTCACATACACATAAGTAAAAGTAATAAAACAATTCCATGTAATAGACTTCTACTCATTCTGATTCCTCCTCAGTTCCAATTACTGAAATTGTCTTACAATACTTAAAAATAAACCATTGGGCGTCTGGGTGGCTCAGTTGGTTGAGCGACTGCCTTCAGCTCAGGTCATGATCCCGGATTTCCGGGACCGAGTCCCGCATCGGGCTCCCAGCTCCTTGGGGATTCTGCTTCTCCCTCTGACCTTCTCCTCTCTCATGCTCTCTCTCACTCATTCTCGCTCAATAAAAATAAAAATCTTTAAAAAAAAAACAAAACAAAACCCATTTACAGAGCCAGTGACATCACAATGATTAGAACCGCATTCATTTTCACTCCCTCACACATTTTCCTACTGGATGAGTGGCTTTCTTGTTTAAATATGGAATTCAGTGATCATAAAATGGATTTCATCCAGATACAAAATATGAAAAACTGAACTCATGGGAAATGACCCTTGCAGGGCACACCACCCTGAAGGGGATCTTCTATTTCATCAACTGTAGAGGAGCCATAATAATAAAATATAAAATGTTCTACAAAGATTAGAAAATCAGAAGTCACATACCACATAATTCCTCCCCAGCATTGTTTTCTTAGCCTAATGCATTCTCGCTCATTCTCAGCACCCACAAACAGTCCACTTGGCCCCTCCCCAGGAATGATACCCCTGGGTCGAGCTAAGGGATTCTGCTCCGTGCTTCCAGAACACTGCATGCCTTTCTCTTATCACTTACCACACAATCCTGAAATGACATGGGGTGACCCGTTTGCTTGTTAGCTAGGTCTGCAGGTCAAGGGCCCCCGTGGCGTTCATCTTTGCCTGCCTGCCAGCTCCCACAGTACCTGCATTTAATGGGCTTTTAATTATTCCTTGTTTTGTTGTGTTACTGTTAATATTTTGAACTATGTAGAGAATCATTTTGCTCCCCCACTTTTTTGGAAGATTTTATTTATTTATTTGACAGAGGGAGACACAGAGAGAGAGGGAATGCAAGCAAGGGGAGTGGGAGAGGGAGAAGCAGTCTTCCCGCCCAGCAGAGAATCGGATACGAGCCTCGATCCCACGACCCTGGGATCATGACCTGAGCCATTAAGGCAGACGATTAATGACTGAGTCACCCAGGCACCCCCTGATCCCCCATTTTTGCTCACTTGTGGCAAATACCCCTAACAGCGACCATGGCCCCTCCCCGCCCTTATCCTTGCTGGTAGAACCTTGATTTTGTTTGAAGTTTTGTTTTGAAATCTGTGTTTGAAGCACAAAGCTATGTGCTCAGGAAATGACTCCTCTTGTGGGGTTGAAGTGGGGGGCATGAGTGGTGACTGGTCTGCACCATCCTGGCAGCACCCTTCCCCGGGCCTGTGGCCCAGTTCTAGACTATGAGGTCTGAGAATAAGTCACCTGCTGAGTTTTAGGAAAAGGCTTTTCTGATAGTACAGGGAGACTCATGGGAAGAGACGCCCTCTTTCCGTGGAGATTGCCTGGGCTCTCCAGAACAGTGGCAGAGATCTTGCAATACAAGGGCGGACACAAGATTGCATAGACATTCTCCTCCATAGTGTACTTGAGCTGGGGTCACCTGCCTGCAGACTGTCCTCGAAAGAGAATGAGCCCCTGAATGCGTCCTGACTACATCACCACACAGTAGAAATAGGAAGACACCAGAGGGGACTTAGGAGCCTCTATTG
The DNA here is from genome assembly GCF_010015895.1 of Lontra canadensis. Taxonomy (NCBI): domain Eukaryota; kingdom Metazoa; phylum Chordata; class Mammalia; order Carnivora; family Mustelidae; genus Lontra; species Lontra canadensis. The sequence continues at coordinate 47,398,347 of NW_022630998.1, forward strand.
GAAGAAACAGAGTAAAAATTGAAAGTTAAAAGGAATCAGGGTTTTATCCTGTGGTAGGGAAGCTTCTGGATAAATCTGTTTAATGTTTTCAAATTCATGGAGGGGTTTAAGGATGGGACATCAAACAATTATTCCCCATGACTTCTGAAGACCTAACAAGAAGCGGAAACTGAATTAAAGCAGGAGAGACTCTGCCTGGATTTAAGAGAGAATCTGCCTGTAGGAACGATAAAACCTGACACAGGCCCCTGAGGAGGAGAGCTGTCCCTTTGGAAAAGGACAAGAGTGGAAAATGTGAGTCTTTGGGCAGTTTATTATTCACCTACTTAGGTCAATGGGAATAACCAAATGACTACCTGAAGTGTGTAATTTTATGCTAGTTTACAGAAGATAAGTTACTGAAATTCAAGTGGGTGAGGAATGACCTACAGACCTCCAAGAGTATTCATTAGGCTCTGAGTTTGACCTGACAGAGCTGGAAATACCTGTTTCATCACTATAAGGCCAGAATGTCAGCATGACATCCAGTTTATAATTTACGTTGAACACACACTACTTATCAGAGCTTTGAGATTAGTCATATGCCCAGAATGAGGACATGGCATGAGAAATGTAGCCTCGGGGAAGGTGGCTGATTATTTCCGGAGTGTTTATTAGTAAAGCTGATCCTAATCTGAATTCACTTTTCCAAGCAAGAATGTAAAAGTGAGTATTGGATTGGTCAGTCCCTCTGACCACATCATTACTCTAAAAGTACACCCAGCATGCAAGTCACCAGGCAGCGGGCGGGGAGCAGCTCAGCTCAGGCCCACCCATTCCTGAGTCCAAGGCCTGGGTTCAAGGACCTGCTCACACAAAGGATATTGCAAGTTGAGTTTCCAGCTGTGAAATTATGGCCTGGATCTTAAGTAACCCGAGACCACAACTACCTCTCCCCTTAAAGCCGATTTTATATAAAAGCTATTATTGGCAAGACTGTCCCATCAACCCTGGAAGCTAATGTAAATACAGTAAAGGCATATCAAAATTGATTTCAGGTTTGTTCTTGTTGATGCGATTACGTATGTGCCCTTCACTGGCATTGCGCCTGAAGCGTTTCTTTTCTTTCTTTCTTTTTTTTTTTTTTAAGATTTTATTTACTCATTTGACAGAGAAAGAGGTGGAGAATAAGCAGGGGCAGCAGAGGAAGAAGGAGAAGCAGACTCCTCATTGAGCAGGGAGCCTGATGCAGGGCTCCATCCCAGGACCCTGGGATCATGACCTGAGCTGAAGGCAAGCCCTTAGCCGAATGAGTCACCCAGGCGCCCCTGGAGCATTTCTTTTCTTCATAAATTTGGCAGGACAAATCTTAAAGTGCGGGCTCTGTGTATTGAAAACCATTTTTTTTTTCACAAATCAACAAATACTTTTCTGGTCCCACCAGGCATGTCTCCTCCAAGGTTCTTACTAGAACATCAGGAGTTGGCAGAAACCGGGCAGGACCATCTCCTCTCCCTCAAAACACTCTCCAACTTCTCTCCTCCTTTCTCTTTTTGAAAAGTCCTTCCCACCCCTCCTGTATCTCCACTGCATGGGGCACACACTCCCTGACTGCCCCGGAGCCCTGGAAATAGTGTCTGGGTTTTGGAATCTTCCTGACTTCAGAGGAGAGGCCCAGGAGCTTCGAGGGGCTCCATGGGGGCTGCTGCTGTCCTATTCTCCACTTTCATAATCCCCGCTCCCGGTTGCCTGGTGCTGGCAGTGGAAAGAAGGACGGCTGCACATTTAGCTGGTGCTAACCAGACGGTCTGTTCGGGTCCTCTCTCTGTCTCTTCAGCTCATTAGATCAAAGCGCAGAATCAGCCCTTCAACGGGATGCGGGCACCTTACATCTAAACTCTCAGGTCACCGGGAGCTGGGCACAAACCCTGTTCTGCCATCTAATACCAGTGTGTCCCAGGGCAAGGTATTTCATCTCCAAGTCTCCTATAAACAGTTTCCTATGGAGAAGATAATAATACCTGCTTCCAACATTGTTCTCAGGATTAAGTAACAGACATTTAAAAAGCACCTATATGTTACTCAATGTTGGTAGAGGGAGGCATATACCCCTTTTTATAGCAATGAGACTTCTAAATACCTGTGCTCAGAATACAGCAATAGATAGTATTTGCCACTGGCCTTCCAGTAATTTGCCGTAAAAGGAAACCTCAGTGTCACCCAGCAAAATAGCTGCAGGTCCAAAGGACCTCATCTTGGGGCTCAGAGGACTGGCTCTTTTCCTAGAGGCACAGAGGCTACAGCAATATCGCATATAGCACATGCCTCACTGGGACGCAGGAAGGTTAATGAGATAACATCTAGATGGAAAGTGCTGAGTGTGCTAAGTGTTACCATGTTGCAATGACCCTAATAGGGGAGCTAGCTCTCCTTGGTCCAGATCACTCAAAAGCATGTGGCTCTGAAAGAGAAGGTACAACAGGTGAGACAGAAATGGAGAGAAGGCAAGCACATCTTCACCCCAGGCACACTTTTCAGCAACACTGGGAGCTGCAAATGGGGAAAGGACTTTGGCCTCCAGGGTGCTACAGTTCCATTGTTTGACTTTCTGGGTTTAGAATTACATCCTGCCACGTTTTTGCATTGCTTCCTAGAGGCCACTGAGGATACAGCCACGGTGCACCCGCCCATCAGCCCTGTGACCTGGGGGCGAGCCATGCCCCCCTCTTGAACCTTAGTTTTCTTGCCTGGAAAATGGAGAGAGTGATCCCTACTTATTTCTCACGGTCCTGAGGCTACACAGCGCAAGGCCTTTGAGAATTAGAAAATGAGGCATTGTAACTTGAATTATTAGATCTATTCTCTCATTTTGTATCTGCCCATAACCAACGTTAAGAAATAAAGTTCTCTGACTCTACCGGCAGGTGACCAGCCATCATACATTACAAACTCCAGCAGAATTTCCACAAGGATGAATTATGGATTAGGTAAAATGGTACTCTTGGTTCTCTTTTGAAGGACCAGCTTATCCACGGCTCAGTGCTTATAGTTTCTGGATCCACTAAGCCCCATGCTATTATATAGAAATAGTATTAACTTTTATTTATGTAGCACGTGGAAGTTTTCAAAATACATTCCCATATATTATCTCCTGCTGCTATTTTGGGTCTATGTGTAGGTCTCTGTGTCTCCTAGTGAAATCTTTAGGGATATTTGCTCCTCCCCTTCCTGTTTTCCCGCACATTATCCTTAGAAGAGGCAGAAGCCCAGGGCTTCAAGGAGCCAGGGCGTGACCCTGGGAGTCTTACTGAACATGGCCTCAGTGGCAGCAGTCACTAAGGAAATGAAGACAGCGCTGGGCTCCCCAGTCGGGTCTCATGGACCATACACATGGGCCAGACACAGACAGCCCTGTTCACAGGGAGGCGAGTGTCCCTCTGTGACCTGTGGTCACCCGTGCGGTTTCAGGAAAGGCTCCCACATTCCCAGAGCCTCCGTTGCTACTTACTGACAAACCAGCCCCTCAATAATCTTATTGTATGTTTTCAAAATAATTCTCTGTAATGCCCCAAGAATGTCTGAACTTCTGTGTGAACTCGCTGGTTTGCATATTTTTCATCTTATTAGTGGGAACTCCGATAGACAAGACCCATGACCTTGCCTTTCCATGAGTCTCCTGGGTGGGTGCAGAGGCAGTCTCTCCTGCTGGTGAACTTCCAGTGCCTGCCCGCACCCCCCACTGGTCTCCTTCTGATTCTCCCTCACACCCCTTCCAGCCTTTCTTCCCTTGCCCTCTTCATAACCAATGTTAAAGAAAGCTTTGCTTTTGATTATAGGTTACTCATTAGAGAATGCCACAAGATTCTGGTTCTGAATTTTTATGAGGCAAGATTCTGAAAAGAGAAGGAAAGCGCAGAGAGGATGCTGCCTTTGATGACCTATTTACCCCAACCCTATGCGGCTGGGAAGGGAGCATTCAGCTTTTGATTTCAGGATGACTGCACACGACCCCAGTTCTAATATTGCTTGTCATTCATAAATCCCGAGACATCACAGACCCAGCCAGATGTGATGTGGTCTGGCCTAATCCTTCCATGGAGATGCAAGGGAGAGTGGAAGTTAAGCCTTAATTAAAAATGAGATCTGATATTGGAAAATTAAAGCTTAAAAATACTTTGAATGGGCCTATTTGAGAGTACATTCAAGTGCATGGATACTCCAATTCAGGAGATGCTGTTTTTTTTTGCTAGATGCAGCCAATTTTATAAAATCATAAAATACCGAATTTACAGCTACAGGATGAAGTGCAACCCAGTACCTCCACCTAGGTTTCGACTCTAAGTAGCATGATATATTTTGATATACATATGCTAATTCCTCTCTGGTTTTCCAATTAAAGGTATATGTCACACGAGGACAACAGACCACAAATTTTAAATAAAATTTAAAAGTAACTCCCCAATTTTTGCTAAGTCATCCATTCACTTACATTCTTGTTCTTTCTTTTTTTTTTTTTCCAAGAAATCTTTACTAATAATTGACTTTGCATATAATACATCGTATGCAGTCTACATACAATGAGATGTAAAAAGTCATTCTGGCCATCAAACAACTGAAAATCAGATCAAGCGGTGAGAAACTTCCCTCTCAAGTTAAGCCTCACTACAAGAAATTTCATTGCAAGCGCATTTTTAACAACCAAGCGACTGCTATGGAAAATGAGGCCTGGGAACAGCATGAGACAGACTAGCTGGAGTAGCCAGGCAAAGATAGAACTGAGGGGAAACCTGCAGGATGGAGAGTGAAGGATTTCAACTGTGTTTCTTTCACCTTTCCCTCCCAGCAACAGGCGGAATGAACTGCACTCTTCTTTCATGTGCTCTGGATTCTCCCTAGTGGGAAGTCTAAAGGGCAGTAAAGCAGTCAAAACACAGATCTACAGGGAGAAACAGCAGATTCGAGGGGTCACAGACAGAGGATCCTCACACCCCAAAAAGAAAGAACTGACTCTAGCTGGGAAAGGTAAGCCCTTTATACTACTGGCCTACAGAAAAGGCCTTCAGTAATTATTCATTGAATGAATGAATGAATGAATGACCAAGATGATACCCACAACTGCCTCAGTTCCACCTTTCTTTCTTTTTTTTTTTTTTTAAAGATTTTAATTTATTTATTTGACACAGAGAGAAAGAGAGAGAGATCACAAGTAGGCAGGGAGGCAGGCAGAGAAAGAGGGGGAAGCAGGCTCCCAGCTGAGCGGAGAGCCCCAAGTGGGGCTCGATCCCTGAACCCTGAGATCATGACCTCAGCCGAAGGCAGAGGCTTAACCTAAGGAGTCACCCAGGCGCCCCTCAGTTTCACCTTTCATTTTCTTTACAGATGCCCTTGCAGCTGAATAGATATAACTTGTCCCTGGGCTTTGTAACTGCTAGACTCATACATGTTCCTTTCTTGCAGAATGGGAGTGTGCAGTAATTTGCAAAACACAACACAACAAAAAAACAACAACCCAAAGACCCCAAAACAAAAGCTGTCAAATTGCTTTCCAAAGTGACTATTCCAACTTACACCCCCCACTAGATACTAAAATACTTCTTGGTTGTCTAATAGTCTTGCCAGAACTGGGTATCATGAATTTTACTAAGAGGAGAAAGGTAACATGGTATCTCAATGTTTCATTTTGCATTTCCCAGATTACTAGTGAAGTAATCTTCACTAGTAAGAAATCTTACTAATCTTCACTAGTAAGTAAGAACAGTCTGTTCTCTGAAATCACAGTTAGATTCACATAATATCTTACCTACTCTCTAAGTCTCTTGACTTCTTTTTCATATTTTTTATCTTTTTGTTTCCCACTCCCATTATTCAGACCTTATGAATAACTTCTTCCATTTTTTTAGTGTTCCCATATTCTGTTTAACCAAGCCATTGGAGTTATTTCAATTTTTTTTTATTTTTAGAAATTCTACTTGTTTTGCAAATTTACAAAATCATTACTTTTAGTCTTTCTTTCCTTGTATATTTTAATCCCCTCTATTATTAATTTCTGCCAATTACAAATGCACTTATCTTACATAAGATTGATAATTACAATATTTGATGTTATTTGGTGTCTGATTCTCTTATTTTGTTTCTTGGATATCACCCATGGTGTCTTGATTGCTTGTGTGTTTTGTGAGTCTCATTCAGGGCAGATTAACTTGTGTTTAATTGCGGGAATTTTTTGAGGCCTTATTTGAAGGTGGGCTCCTCCAGAGAATATTTCTTTTATTTCTGCCATATGCCTGGAAGCAATTAAAACCTGTACCACTTGAAAATAAAATTTTGGTTTTCTGGCTCCTCGCAGATAATGTAAATTCTGGACCGCAAATCCCTGTATGGGTATGCTTGTGTTATAAATTTTCAAGGGAGATTTTTCCTCCCCCCTCTACCCAGCACAATGGTCAAGATAAGCAAGTTTCCTTGCTAATCCCATTGTGGGATGGATTTATACCTAGTTTACCTGTATACTGAAGGCATTGCCCACTGGGGTCCTAGCTTTATCAAGGGGTGGGGGGGTGTCTCCTATTAGACTTCACCTTGATGGGGTTCTTGCCTTGATCTCTAGTCTGCATTACCTCAGGCCACCATCAAAACCCAAGGTCAATACCAGCAGGGCTTTTCAGATGCCTCCACAGAGAAGGCTAAATTCAGAGCACAGTTCCCTTCCACTTCCTGCTTTCACTTTATTTGCCTCTGAATATTTCATAGTCTCCTACTAGCTCAGTGATGCATTTGAAAATAATTTTTAATTCTGATATTTTATTTAGCATTTTTAGTTGTTTTCAGCAAGTATCTGATTTGTCATACTGAAGCAAACAGGAGTCTTATTCTATTATTTATTGTATTTTTCTGTATGTTTGTAGTGTTTTGTATTTTAAAAAATATAACAATTCTAAGAAAAACTCACGGAAGGGGGCGCCTAGGGTGGCTCAGTGGATTAAAGCCTCTGCCTTCAGCTCAGGTCATGATCCCAGAGTCCTGGGATCGAGCCCCGCATCAGGCTCTCTGCTTGACAGGGAGCCTGCTTCCTCCTCTCTCTCTGCCTGCCTCTCTGCCTGCTTGTGATCTGTCTGTCAAATAAATAAATAAAATCTTTAAAAAAAAAAAAAAGAAAAAGAAAAACTCATGGAAGGAAATAGACAAAAAAAATTTGCTAAGTTAGGATGGTGAGGTTATTGGTGAGTATTCCTTATCTCTGTTTTTTTGTACTATTGCACGCACAAAAAGAAAGAAAGAAAGAAAGAAAGAAAGAAAGAAAGAAAGAAAGAAAGAAAGAAAGAAAAGAAAGGAAGGAAGAAGAAAGAAATTGGTAACCAAATGGAAATCTTTGGGATCACATCTTAAATAACAGTCCATTTCTATAAACTGAATTGTCAAGTACTTTCTAACTTATTTTAATCAAGTAAACTTTAGGGAGCATGTATACCTTCTCCCTGAAAAAGACCCAAGAAGTTGGTAATGCTGAGTTTATCAAATGCAGTGAATTCACCACCCAACTCTCAAATACACAAGATGATCTTATCTAGAACTTGTTTTGAAAGAGCTGGATACAAATTTTCTCCTTAAAGGACAGTAAAAGATGTTTCTAGTGAAAACATCTTAGGAAAATCAAACTTTAATACTTCCTCATTAAACAGTGTAATTCTTTCAAATCTCTTTTTAAATCTCTTAAATATATAAAATGGCTTTGAAGTATTTTTAAAATAAATAATTCAAGTTGATGTCACATTGATTATAGTGTCTCAGTCTCCGGAATATTTGTGGACTGGCAAATTTGATCGTACCCAACACTACCGCCACTCCCAGAGACAACCACCCAGTGAAGAAGTGTTTTATGTACTTACCCACACCACTTCTGACCCCTCATTTCCCTATACTCCTCGACAGGAGGTCATCAAACTCTCAAATTGTTGCCTCCATGGTAGATAAAAATGGTATCTCACTTTCATTCTTTTGACAGCAGTGTAACTACCTAAACATTGCAAGAAAATGAAATGATGTTTTTATTTAAATGACTTCTCTTACTGACCTCTCTATTTTGGGTTCCTTTTAACTTTTTGTTACTATAAACAGTGCTGCAATTTTTTGTTTGGGTGTTTGTTTGTTTGTTTGTTTTGGCACATACATTTTTACACAAGGTCCTCTTATATCCTTAGGATAAATTCAGTATTTTGCTATGTCAATATTTTGCCAGATTGCCCTACTTTGGGATAGGCACAAGTTCTTAATTTAGATAAAACTTGTTAGAAAAAATCTATATTCTTAGATTAAATTTTAAAACTAAAAATATTTCATTTATATTTAAAATGTTTAGTTTGTATTATGTTAGTGTCTTACTGTCATCATCTATCTTGTTTCTGAGAAAGTGTAAATACAATAGCCCAAACTTACAAAACAAATAAGTTAGGGAGTGACTATTTGCATTACCAAATTATTATTTGCTTTACAAATAGTACCAGTTTAAATTGAAAACACCTTGAAAATATTTGAAATAAGGCCAAATTTGCAAAAACCCAATTTACATATAACTTTCCCAGAATATATCAAACCCAGAAAATGAGAAATACTTATTTTGACATGATTTTACGAATCCTAGGCAGTCGAATGAATCTGCGGCTGCTTTTTTTGAGAGGCAAACTGTACAGCATAAGGAATCCATGAAGGATTAACGAAACTGTAATTATGTGATATTTTTTCTCTCGAAACTCTTGGGTTTTTGTTTTTTTGTTTTATTAAAGCCTGTGCTTCAAAAGCAGAAAAAATATCCACTTCTCCTCCCTGGCTTTTCAGGCTTTCCACTGCATGCCAGCTAACAGAGCGGCATATGGTACATAACATGCGTGGTCAATGTCCCACCAGCATATTTGCAGAACCAACAGTACATATTGAACGAAACCACACCTCATGCAGACGACTTTTAATCATCCTTTACCCTTTGGTGTAGGAGAATGGTGGAGAGGTGGGTGGAGGAGGGAGATCTGGTTGTTGGCAAGAAGCTCAAGGAATGGAAATACACCATGGTGGGGGGACGCTGGGGGAGCTCAGGAGGTGGCCTTCTTACTCACTGGTTCTGATTCCCTTGCCAGACAAATGATATAACAATGCCGTAGGGCTTAGAAAAATTGGGGCAATGCTGGGGCCGTGACCAGCAGTGTATTAATGATAGTGTGCCTGGTCCTCTCAGGGGCAGATAAAATACACCGATACATGCTTCTCACATTTAACCAGCCCCAGTCCTGTCTAACAGAGGGTTTCCCACTCTTTTGCCCCAGTTGCTCATCTTTTTCAAGCCTGACTCAGAAATACACTGTATCCCATCTAAAAAGACTTCTGTGTTTGCGAGAAGGGTCTAACATAGGAACTTGGGAGCGGGGGAAGCTCCCCCAGCACCTGGCAGTTTTCCAGCACATTTGGGACTCCCTGCCTGCGCTCTGGCCATAATCAGCGTCAGGCCTTCAGAATATAGACCTGTGAGGAACAAGGGAGGGATATTGCAGGCCCTCATGGCACTTCCCTCTTTCCTCTTTTCACTCACTGCCTCTCTTCTCCCCCCAGCAGGTTGGCTATAGGCAGCCCTCGCCAGAAGCCCACCAGTCACCGCTGGAACCGCTGGAAGGCCAAATGAGGCACTGTGCCCAGGCATCTGGCCCTTTCAGAGTTTATGGCCTCTGGACTAGAAAAGGATTGACCCATTTTATTTTGGGAGATGAATGGGAAATGAAAGTAATTAGTGGGAAAAGGACTGGACTGGGCGTCTGAAGACCTGGGTTTACTTCCAGCTGGGCCATTTCTGAGCCCTGTGACCTTGGACTAACACTTAATCCCTGCAGACCCATGTTTTTTGGCTAAAAAATGAGGTTTGAACTGAGTGAATTAGAGAGTAAAACTGAGCCTAGTGATCGATTTTGTGCATATTCCAGTGGCCGTGGCCATGTGGCTGTGTGTGTGGATATAGGTGGGGGATGAAAAGATGAACCAAAGGAAAAATGGACTAACACCAGCACAGGGTAAATGCTCAGAAGTGAACGTAAGCAGCTGGAATAAGAAGGTGTGTCAAAGGAGAGAAACTTCCTTCCTCTTGGCACCGAATAACAAATCAACCCAAAACTTGGTGGTGTAAACCAAAACCAGTACGTTAAAAAACAACTTTAAAAAAAGATTTTGTTGGTTATAAATTCGGGAAGGGCTTAGCTGCTTTTTTGTCACATGGAATTTCTCCTGAGGTTGCAGTCAGACACCGGCAGGGACAGCAACCATCTGAAGGCTCAACAGGGCTGTGTTTCCAAGATGGCCCATCTACACGGCCCGGAGCCACTGGAGCTCAGAGAGCCTGTGACCAGAGGCCTGCCCAGCAAAACTTTCTCAAGGGAGGCAGACTCATTGCGTGGGGGCCAGATTCTTCCAGAGCAAGCATCCCAGGAGGAAAAAGTAGAAGTGGCATGGCCTTTTCCAATCTCACCTCAGAAGCCACAGAGTGAGGCTTCTGTCACACTTTATTGCTCAAAGCAGTCACCAGCCCATCCTGACTCAAGAGCAGGGACAGAGGCTCCTGTTCTTGATGAGAAGATGTTAAAGAATGTTGGAATCAAGTTTTTTTTTTTTTAAATTTTTTTTTTTTTTTTTTTTTGACAGAGAGAGACACAGCGAGAGAGGGAACAGAAGCAGGGGGAGTGGGAGAGGGAGAAGCAGGTTTCCCGCTGAGCAGGGAGCCCAATGAGGGGCTTGATCCCAGGACCCTGGAATCATGACCGGAGCCGAAGGCAGACACTTAATGACTGAGCCACCCAGGAGCCCCTGGAGTCAAGTTTTAAAGGTGCCTTCAGGCACCTGACAAGAACGCCCTGATTTTTCTCAGTATCTTTGAAATAAATGTCTTGATAATTTTATAATTTAATCAGCTTTCTGAGATAAGAGGCTTCCTAAATGATCTGCTTGGCTGGGTGCTCACGAATTGAGTATACTTAAAGAACCTCTGCACTTTTCAAGTCAACGGTATGGTTCCAAATCAGAGATCACTTTAACCTCCATTGCTGTTCGATATGAATAAAGTTAGCTACATAACTCCTCAGTGTAGGAAAAAGGCAAAGAACTGTGAAAAATCAAATAATCAGACTACTATTTCTAGATTGATTTAGGCACTTCCGAAAAAGGCCTCTGCTTCTGCAGATCTGGCAGCTCACTGTGGACATGGGACAACCACGCCACACACCATGTCAGAGAGAGAGACACCAATTCACCAGGAGTGACTCAGAACAAGCTCTTCTACAGGAAAACACTCCAGAATTCATCTGAGGTCAAACATACGTGCCTTGGACCCGAGTGCTTCTGACACTGGCGCCCCGAGAGCAGGCACACTTCACGCCTTCTTCCTTGGGTCTAATTTCAATGATTATTCCTTCCCGTCTTATGCAGCTACCATCAGACCGATTTTAGTTTCAGGGGATTAAACAGTTTCTGAAGGTTGTTATCACTCCCCTTCAGTGAAGCACATCTTCAAACACCTTCCTGGATAATTACCATGGCCCAGTGGTTGGACAATCACCAGAGAGTGCTTTTAAACACATACACAGACACACACACAGACACGTGCATGCGTGTGTTTCTTTGTGTTTGCTTTGTTTTTGCATTTTCAAAGCCCAGTGGTTCGTGAGAGACAGTAGAAGGACAAAATAAGAAGACATATGGTAGTGCTTAAATTATTCCCCAAAAGGGAAAGTGTCCAATATGAAATTATTCACTCTTTCTACTATTCTGGGGGTGGGGAGGGAGGCATTTCAACCAAGAAAATCATAGTATACCCACAATGCCCAGAGGAGAACTGAATTATATTATCAACTTCCAAACACAGTCAGCAATATTTCACCAGAAAAGCTGCTTTGCAAAAATTAAACCTCTAATGTTTACACTGGGAAATACCTCCAGGCCTTCTCTGCCATCTTCCCCAACACCCTGCACATGAGTGTGTGTATACACACACACACACACACACTCACGCACACGCGCGTATCCCCCCCCCCCCAATCTCCTTTTCTTTCCAGGATCCTCATTGTTTTGTTGACTTCTGTTATCCTACACAGGTGATTCTGTAGTGAATACCCAAAAATGTCTCCAAAAGGAAGAATTACACCAAGTAGAATTTTGTCTTTTATCTTTCAAAATGTTCTAGGAACCTACAGACTCATCTGATCTAAGCCATGGAAAAGCCATAAGGAAGTCACTTAGATAATTATTGGAGATCTTTTTCCACCTAAAATGATAAGCAAAGGAAAGGGGAGGCGGAGATTGAGCTCAAGTTTCCTGTTGTTTTTATTCAGTTTAGGCAACTTCAGTCTATTCAACCTAGCCTTAGGCATGTTATATAAAGGTTTTATGGAAAGAAATAAGCTTCGAGAAATATTTTTTAGCTGAAATCTTTTTTTTTTTTTTAGCTGAAATCTTAAAAATAGTTGATGCATTCACATGGTCTGAGATGAAAACATTATAAAAATGTGTATGTTGTGGGGGGTTAAGGGGGTAGGAGAAGAGTAAATGAAACAAGATGGGACTGGGAGGGAGACAAACCATAAGTGACTCTTAATCTCACAAAACAAGCTGAGGGTTGATGGGGGAGGGGGGTTGGGAGAGGGGGGTGGGGTTATGGACATTGGGGAGGGTATGTGCTATGGTGAGTGCTGTGAAGTGTGTAAACCTGGCGATTCACAGACCTGTACCCCTGGGGAAAAAAATATATGTTTATAAAAAAAAATGTGTATGTTGATGAAGATCGCCAGTAGACACATGAAAAGATGCTCAACATCACTCATCATCAGGAAAATGCAAATCAAAACCACAATGAGATATCTCCTTATTCCTGTCAGAATGGCTAGAATCAAAAAGACAAATAACAAGTATTGGTGAGCATGTGGAGAAAAGGGAACCCTCATGCACTGTTGGTGAGAATGTAAATTGGTGCAGCCACTGTCAAAAACCGTATGGAGGTTCCTCAAAAAATGAAAAAATAGAAATACTATATGATCCAGTAACTCCACAACCAGCTATTTACCCAAAGAAAATGAAAACATTAATTCAAGGAGATATATACACCCCTATGCTTACTGCACCATTATTTATAACAGCTAAGATACAGAAGGCTCCCAAGTGTCCCACCAAAGACGAAAGCATAAAGAAGATGTGAAATATATACAATGGAATATCATGCAGTCATAAAAGTGAGTGAGATCTTGCAATCTGCAACAACATGGATAGACCTAGAGGCTATTATACTAACTGAAATAAGACAAAGACGAATACCATATGATTACACATATATGTAGAATCTAAAACACACACACACACACACACACACAAGCAGAAATAGACACGTAAGTATAGGAACAGGGAAGGGAGTGGTGGAGATGGGCGAAATGGGTCAAAGGGAGTTGGAGGCACAGGCTTTCAGTTACAAAATGAATACGTCACGGGACGAAAGGTACAGCATAGGGAATATAGTCAATGGTATTGTACTAGCACTGTATGGTGACAAATGGCAGCTACATTTGTGGTGAGCAAAGCACAAGGTATAGAGAAATTGAATCACTCTGCTGTACACCTGAAACTACTGTAACACTGTGGGTCGAATATATTTCAATTAGAAAAACAGTAAATGTTGAGAGGTCTGTCCCCATGTACTCCAGTTCCTCTCCACCCCCATGCCCTGTCCTTATAGGGGATTCTCACGTATGTTCCTGGTGTTTATGTTGATGCAAGCAAACACAAAGATACCCATATTTTGCTTCCTTTCCCATTGTTTTTGAGAAGGAATTTAAGAGAGAAGGAACTGACCTTGCTTGTCCTTTGGTGAGAATCCATGAGCAGAGAAAACAATGGAATATCAGAAAGAATGGATTTGATTTCTCAGTTACTTAGATTCCCAAATTCACTTTCTCTGATTTTGGTTCTTTGGTTAAATCTCTTCTTTGGGCCTTCTAGTTCTTTAAATTTCCCAAATCCTTACAATCTGCAGAGGAAAAATTTTAGGTAATTCACATAGCTCATATCTTTTGTTTAACAATGAAAACATGTATATCCTACCCTTCAGAAGAGTAGAAAAAGCACAACAGGAAATGTTGTGTGGGGTCCCCTTAAGAAGGGCTCCCCATAAACCAGAGGCCTGAACATGGACATCCATTCAGGACGGTGGCCCTGCCTGAGGGAAGAACATTTATTCTGAGCCTGAAGCTTTTCTTTATCTTACGTGTACCCACACATAGAGCAAACACAGGCCTTATACAAACATCTTACACTTCGGACCCTTGGGAGTCTAAAATAGAATACTTTGTAGATTTTAGAAACAACTGCAGGAATCTGGATGTGACCAGATAATTAACACTAGGCATTGTGTGGGACTGTGCCAGACCCCGAAAACAATTAAATAACTTTAAACTCATATTTTGGAAATGAAAAGGCAATGGCAACAACTTGTTTTTCAAATTAAGTTGATACACAATAAATGTGTTTCATTTATTTGCTGTCACTGTTTGTTGTGTAGGATTGTATCATATGTCAGATGAATAAGGACAAACTAAATTGTGAATGATACATAGAATAAATTACTGAATGGGTGTGTATTATATCAAGTGCTTTACATGGTCAACATTTTCCTGAAGAGTTACAGGAGAGGTGTTTTGTGAAAATCAAATAAAATTTGGTTAAATATTTATTGATTTTTTTATTATTATTTTTTAAAGTTTGCTTATTCCTCGGTAATCTCTACCTGCAACATGGGGCTTGAACTCACAACCCTAAGGTCAAGAGTCACATGCTCTACAGCCTGGACCAGCCAGATACTCCTGGTTAAATATTTAAAGAAATCCTTAGGAGGACTCATTTATTTTAATTTTTTTATTTAAAGTGAAACACATGATCATTTTAGAGATATCCGAACAGTATAGAAAGTATACAGTAAAACTTGTTTCCATCCCACCTCAGCCCAGCTTGTCAGGCTTGTGCCTCAGAAACAATGAGTACCACTCTCTTAGGTTTCTGACAAAGGTTTTGCCTATTGTGATATGTAAATGCCTCTATTTTTAAAACACAAATAAGAGTATGTTGCAAATCCACGCCGTACTTGGCCTTAGTCTCCATCAGCATATGCGCACCTGTGCCGCTGAATATCTCCACTGGAAGGAAGGTCCTCGGGTTATTCAGCCCAGCCCCCGCTCTGTGAGGAGTCCTCTGTGAAGTCACTAAGCACCCTTCATGGAGTACAACGAAATCACCTCCTAACAACCTCATCCCCTAAACCCGATTGTCATGCACCAAGCGTTGCCTGCTCTCCCTTCCTGGTATCTGGAAAATCATTTTTTGCCCTCTCAGTGATCATCATCCCGGACTGCCTGACGTCCGGTGTCGGAAAGCCATTCTTTTATACATTTTGTTGCCGTTTTTTTAGTTGTTTCAGGCAGTAGGATAAATCCAATTCATGTTACTCCATCTTGGCCAGGGCTGGGGTGTCATATTTTTTCAACACCAAAGTGTTTCCTAAACTTGGATGTATACAATCATCTGAACAGCTCATTAAAAATAAAGATTCCTGGGCTCCCATCCAGAAATTCTGACTTGGAGAGCTGCCTGGGAATCTGTATTTTCCACCAGGGTCTCAAGCAGTGTTGACGCAGCCCGGCCATGGGCCAGACTGGTTGTCTGGGAACCACTGGCTTTAAGGATGACTGTATTTATTTGTCAGCTATTCTCAAGTGATGCCACCATATGGACACTCTGTTTTTTAGATGAACAAAATAAAAATAGGTGGTGAGGTTGATTTCTTGCCAGGCTTCAAACTACTGAATCTTGGTAAACACACCGCCACCTCTGAAGAGTGTCTGAAGAGGCCAGGGTTCTGTTCTAGAGCGACAGCTCCGCTCGGCACGTGACGCAGCCGACCCAATGAGCTTGAAGGCAGGTTGGGAATCGAGTTGGAAGGGGCACATTTACTTGTCGGCACAGAGAGGGCACAAATCCCAGCAGCTTCAGTTTAGTTAAACTCGTTTTGGAAAATATTTTTGGCTTGTGTGGTTTTATGCTTTTAGAGTTCCATTTTTAAGCACTGGACCCGTCCAAACCCACCGAAGCTCAGCTGAAGCGTCCAAGGAAGACGCTGAGTTTCACACCGATCTCTGCTGAGTCTGTAAAAATTTCTCAGATTTGTCCAAATTGCTTTGTTGAGAAACCAAAACAAAAATCACTAATCCCAGTGGGGTTTGTAGGGTCCTGTGGTTTTCATCCAAAACTCTGGCTAAAGCAGTGGTTGGTCATGTGACTTACAAGTCTAAAGGTTTCATTATGAAACCCAAAAGAAACCCACAACCTTCAGATTTAAAATATACTCCCAAGAGACTAACCTCTCCTCCCTCCCCCTCACCAATCTTCTTAGTTTTGGCCTGGAAGCAAAGACTAAGGAAACATGTCCAATCCAAACCAAATGTTGTCAGGACTCACTACATTTTAAATCCAAAGCCGTATTTTATTCCATTGGGATGACATTGTTTATTAACACTGTCTGAGGCAATTGAATTGTCTAGAAAAGTTCAGGAGAGCTGGAGGCCCTCTCTTGTTTGTATTATGATCACAACTGTTCGGTAAACAAAATGAGTTCAACATAAATGATGAGATTTTATTTTACTATATATTCTTCCCTTAGGATATATAAATAACAAATTGTGAAGTGAATTATATTTTCTCATCTTTAATATAAAATTTTACTCATTAAATGTCAGATCCCTTTACACCAATGACTCAAATTCTAGGATACACCAGAAAAACCTGGAGAATTTGTGATGTCTGCATATTCTTATTCTCTATCACCATGTGACAAGTTATCACAAAACTCAGAGGTTTAAAGCAACAGCCAACTTATTCCATTTCATAATTTTGTGGGTTAGGAACTCTGGGAAGGATCAGCTGGTTGATTCTTCTGCTCTAGGTGATCACCTGGGGTCATCCATTGGTTTTCAGCTCGTGTCTGGTCTCATCCGGAGGGTCCTGAAGAGCTTCACCCACATGCTGGGCAAATTGGAGGGGATGAGTGGAGAGTTGTCTCAGCAGGCTCTTACCCCTCTTCATGTAGTCTTAGGGTCCCTCCACATAGTCCAGGCCTTCCAGAGACCAAGGTTGGGCCTGGAACTGGCAGAGCTTCAGCTCATTGTTCACAGCAGCCATGGGCTAATTTCAAGGAGGGGAGAAATAGACCCCGTCTCTTGATGGCAGACACGTCAGTTTGTGGCCATCATCTATCCACTACAAGGCAGCTGCCACAGTTACACTCTCAGAAATTCTGAAATAGCCAGTGCGTGGTGGGGTTCAAGTAAATGCATTTTAGAAAACACCCAAGGAGATTCTGGCGCAAAGGATCCTCCCAGCACTTTTTGAAAACCACTCAATAAGAGGTGATGGAATGTGTGCTTATGATCAATCTGTCCATCAGTTAACAAGCACTGATGGTGTGATATGTGCCCAGAATCACGGTAGGTGGTGTGAAGAGCTGAAAGGAACATCAAGAAGGGATCTCAGTCCCAGAGGCGCTCAAATACATTTCACAGGAGCCAGGGTGTAGGGGGTGGAGCCTGAATGCACTGACTCCCTGTGGGAGAGGGCCTGCTGCTGGGGGTGCAGCACAAAATAGTCTCCTGTAGCCGAGGTGTAGCACAAAGTAGTCTCCTGTAGCACCTGGAACTTACACTTATAGGAATCAGATCAGAAGTTGTGTTGGAATGACTAGATGGCCAGAATGAATTATGGGGGAAAGGGGAGCTGGATTCTTCATAGTTTCTGGTCAGAAATAGGGGGGGAGCTGAGCAAAAGAGCCAGAGGCATGATGGCTCCCAAAACATTTTTCTTTTTCTTTTCTTCTCTCTCTCTTTTTTAAAAAGATTTTATTTATTCATTTGAGAGACAGAGAGAACACAAGCAGGGGAGAGGGAGAAATAGGATTCCTGCTGAGCTGGGAGCCCTATGTGAGGCTCCATCCCAGGACCCTGGGATCATGACCTGAGTGGAAGGCAGATGCTTAACCAACTGAGCCACCCAGGCGCCCCTCCCAAATACATTTTTCTTCCTTCCTTCCTTCCTTCCTTTCTCCCTCCCTTCCTTTCTTTCTCCCTCCCTTCTTTCTTTCAAAAAAGTTATTATTATTATTATTATTATTGTTATCATTATTTTTTAGAGAGGGAGCATGAGAGCAATGGTGGGGCGGCAGATGGAGAGGGAGAGAATCCTCAAGCAGACACTCTGCTGAGTGTGGAGCCTGATGTGGGTGGGGCTCGGTTCCAGGACCCTGAGATCATGACCTGAGCCAAAGTCAAGAGTCAGACACATAACCAACTGAGCCGCCCATGTGCTCTCCAAATAAATTTTTCAAAGTGTGATCTTTTTTCCCAGGATTCCGACAGGATTAATCTCCCTCACCTTTTATTCCTCCCCACTCCTGACCTTCTTTCTGATCCCTTATGCCTGCCTTCCTATCCCAGCAAGTCACACAGCTCAGCTCCAGGACAGGACAGCTAGTCCTTCCGGTAACAACATGGGTTTTCGCTGCAGGCTCCTGACTCATCCTGCATATGCCTTCAGCAGCCAAATAGCCTCTGGACCCTAAGTCCGGGCAGGCTCCGTGGGTCTGTGTGTATGTGTGCACATGTCCACACACTCACACATACATGCATGTGCGTGTGCGCGCGCTGTTTGTGTGTGTGTGTGGTGTGATGGGGTGACTCCTGGGGGAGGCATGGGTTGGGGGAATCTTGGGCGATGGGTCAAGCTGTGAAGGATTTTAGTGGGAATTTGAGCACATTACTGAAAACAATACTGAGAAAGATCATCTGTAATCTAGAGAGATACATGTGATAAGAGATGAGAGTGGAATGAACTCTGTGGTCATGGATGAGAAGAACGGGATAGGAGGTGTGCTTGGAACAGAAGGATCTATGAGGTCATCTGTAAACAGGGGTATGTGTACCGTACACCAGTGGGTCAAGCCTGGCTGTTCAAAGATGTCCTATTGGGCTGGACAGAAAATACTTTACTCGGTGGAAAACAGTTCCTTCTTGTCTGGCTCTGAGGCTACTGTCAGTGCTAAGCCTTTAAGTTTTGAAGCCCAGAGTCAGCACGGAAAGCCCAGACCGGCTGCATCCAGGGATGGCGTCAGCAACCACGCAGAGGCCTGGGCACAAATGGGAGTTCGGGGCTAAGCTGTGAGCCAGGAATCAGCCAGGCAAGGAGCCAGAGCACAGACAGCCAGCAGGCTGGGCAGACAAGGCTCACAGATAGTCAGTGATCAGGAAGATTCAAAACTCTCAGGAGCAGGGCTGGGAACATGGGCTGTGATCACGGCCCTTCTGCAGATGGTCTCACTCCCAGCAAAAGCTAGGGCAGGAAGCAATCACAAATTTGTCCAATACTTTTGGGAGCCTCCTAGGGACAGGATGGGAAGGCAGTACTTATCTCTGTGCCAATTAAGTGAAGGCGCCCCTTTGGGCAGCTGAAGCCCAGGCTTGGCAAGCAGTGGCTGCCTCTAATAAGAAGAAAGAGCTCCCTCCTCCAGAGAGGTACAGGATGCAAACCCTCCCTCCAGGTTTAGTGAGCAAAATGTCATCTGGATTCTGCTCCCCTGGCTCCTCAGCAAAACCCCTGTGCAAAGCACAAAGCACATTACTGCACGAGGTGACCCTAGTGTGGAGGCAGGGAGGAGAAGAATTATTCTGAAGGGATGGAATACAGTGGCCAGGTCTTGGCCCTTTTGACCAAAAGTCAGGACAATATGGGGTTTGTCTGAGTCCTCCATACCTCCTCAGACACTGGGATGGTGAATTAGTCATCGTTAGAGGGATACCAAACATTACCCCAGGCTACCTGGGGAAACTAGAGCCGGGGGGCCCGGTGCCCAAGCATTGTGCTGTCAGCCCGGCCCAACCGGTGAGTGGCTGGCTGGTGTAGGGGATGGCTGAGAAAAGCTCCTGAAAGCCCCGGCTGCCAAAAATACTGTTCCAGTTGAATGGTAAGCCACGTTCCCCGCCCTGGCAACTGGAAGACAAAAGCTTCTGCTGTGCTCCTTTCAAGATCCGGAAAACATCACCTCACTGTGGAGTTACTACTAAAGACTTGAGGATGCTTGCATCAAAAAGCAAGTGTCCTAAACTAGACACTTTGTTGCTCTGGAAAATTGGTGCCTCTGACCAGTACGTTTTGGTTTTGCTAGCCAAAGAAAGCCCTAAATGCCTCTGTTTCTTGATTTGTCATCTTCCCCATTTCCTTATCTACAGCTACCAACTTTCCTAGTGAGCATGTTGATATGGCAAAGAGGCTCTTCACCTGATTTCTGTTTCTGCTGGGTCTGACCAGTGAGGTCTTTCTTAGACTCATCTTTGGTTCAGTATTTCTCGACTCCTTGAGATGTGCCAGGTGCTGTGCTGGGGGAACGCACGGATGGTGATAACATGGCGTTCCCCTCAGGAAGTCTGCAGCAGACAAGAGGGAAGAGGTGTCAACCAATGCTTCAGGGTCTCTGACCTATGACAGGCAGATGCGAGTTTTCAACCTTATGATGGTCCGAAAGCTATACACATTTAGTAGAAACTGCACTTTGAATATTTAATTTTTATCTTTTCCCAGGCCAGCAATATGCACTACCATCCTCTCTCCTAATCCTAACGCTGGGCAGCTGCTGTGAGCAGCCGGTCCCAGGCAACCACGCGATCATGGGGGAGAACAACGATACAACTGACAACCATTCTGTATCCATACAAACATTTTGTTTTTCACTTGCAGTACAGTATTTCATCTGCTGCACGAGATACTCAACACTTCATTATAAAATAGGCTTCATGTTAGATGATTTGCCCAACAACTGCCTAACAGAAGTGTTCTGAGTATGTTTAAAGTAGGTTAAGCTATAATGTTTGGTTGCTTAGGTGTATTAAATGCATTTTCAACTTAGGGTATTTTCAGCTTCTGAAGGGATTATCAGGATGTAACCCCACTGTAAGTCTAGGAAGATCTGCAGTGGACAATGGCTGCCTATCCAAGGTCCACGCCCTCCTTCTTCTTCCTGTCAGAATCCTAACTCTGTTCACAAATCCTCTCTTAACTGTGCATGTGCGTGCACACGTGCATGCGCGCACACACACACACACACACACATGCGCACACATACTGAGCCTGGTTTAGGGGTGAGGTGCAGGGAATGTGAAGCTGGGCAAAATGAGCCAGAAGCTGAGTTTAAGGAGACAGAAAAAGGGCTCACACTGAAAGTCCATGCTGTTACTTGAAGAACTGGCTCTTCTATCTTGAGCTGAGCTGCATAAGCTGACAGGAGAGGGGCAACACGGGTCAAAAGGACTGGAAATAAAGCCAGTGTGTAGCTGGGTTTCATTCATTTCCACTATTCTAAAATGTTATGTCATGATTATACTACAATTTATTCACACAGTTGTTGGACATCTGGGTTGTTTCTAGCATCTTAATTCTTTGAGGGAAGTTGTTTGATTTTTGTTATTGTAAACAGTGCTGTTACAAACATTCCTATACAGGTCTCCTGGTACCCAAGTGAATGTTCACATTTAGAGGCCAAACCCTGCTATTTTCCCCATGGGGGTACCAAGTGATATTTCCACCACCAGTGTGTATTGCATTTGCTCCATATCCCTACTCACATTTCCTATTATGACACTTTTTAATTAAAGCAAAAATCCTGTGACTTCTAATGCAAATCTGAATTTTTCTGATTACTAAAGGGATTAAGTATATTATCATGAATATTGGTCATTTGTGTTTTTGCTGTGAAAGCTTGTTCAAGGCTTCATTCATTTTCATTTTGGAACATTTATATTTTTCTAATTGATTTCTAAGAGTTCTTTGTATATTCTGGATAATAATCATTTGCTTTACAGCGTCTGTTAATAAACAAATGTTCTTCACTTTTATGTACCCAGATTTTTATGTATGCAAAAATACTTCAGTATTTTCTTCATGGCTAGCAATTTTTTGGTCTTTTTTTAGCAGGTCCTCTACCTCAAAGTCATAAAGATATGATCTATTTTCTGCTAAAAACGTTGAAGTTTTGTCCTACACATCTAAGCATAATTTATCTGGGATTAATTTTGTGTATGGTGTGAGGTAGGGACCTATGTACATTTTTTTCCCCTTATGAATAACCAACTGTTCCAGGATAATTTATTGAATTATCCTTCCTTCCTCCAATGACTGCAGAGCTGCCTCTGTAGTATATTACATTGCCATAAGCATAGGTCTGCTTTAGGGTTTTCTATTTTGTTCTACTACCAATTTCTTTAGTCCTGAATCAATCCTACCTTGTCTGCATTACTATAAGTTGAGGAAAAAGTGTTGTTATCTGGAAGAGCAGATTCGCCACTTTAATCTTTAACAGTGCTTAGATATTCTTAGGCTGTGCTCATTAATTGTCAAGTTCTTTGAAAAATTCCACTGGGATTTTTATTGGAATTGCAGTGAATTTATCAATTTGAGGAGAACTGACATCTTTCTAATATTGAGTTTTCCTATCCAATAAAACTGTATATCTCCATTTATTTAGGTCTTTTTTTTTTTTTAAGATTTTATTTATTTATTTGACAGAGAGAGATCACAAGCAGGAAGAGAGGAAGGCAAAGACAGAGAGGGAGAAGCAGGCTCCCCGCTGAGCAGAGAGCCCGATGCGGGGCTTGATCCCAGGACCCTGAGATCATGACCTGAGCTGAAGGCAGAGGCTTATTTAGATCTTTTTAAAATGTTTTCATTTCATTGAAAATTCAACTGCTTTACGTTGGACATTACTCCAAAGGGCAAACATCCCTGTCCTCATAAAACATACATTCTGGTTGGGAGAAGACAACAAACAAAATAAATAAGTAAAAGAATAAATAAAAGTAAAATAATAAATAAGCAATAAATATATAAAAGTTCAGAAGATAGTGGGGAAACCAGCTATGTGACTATCTAGAGGAAGAGCATCTCAAGCAGAGGGACTACAAATTTAGGCTGGTTTATCCAGTCTGTTCAAAGAACTCTGAGGAGTCCACAATGGCTGGAGTGGAGAAAAGGCAGGAATTATAAATGAGGTCAGAAAGGTGACAGAGACCCATTCTCGTAGATCAGGGTGAGGCTGGGCTGATAAGCAGAGGAGGGACAAGATCTGACTGTGTGTAACAAGAGTGCCTCGGCCTCTGTGTTGGAACTGATGAAGCATGGAGAAAGCAGGGAGGCCATCAATGAGGCTCCTACAATAATCCAGATGAAATGTGATGGTGCCCTGGATCAGAGTAGTGGCAGTGGGGTGGTGAGAAGTAGCCGGTGAAAGGTAGCACCAAGAGAATTTGCTGACAGAGCAGATGGAGGTGGGAGGAGGCCAGGACCGATCAGCTTGAGAGATATGTCTGAGCATCAGACATATTTACCATGATGGGGAAGAGTGGTGGAAGAATAGGTTGGAGGGAGAATGTCAGGAGCTCAATACGGGCCATGGCAAGTTTGAGATTTCTGTTAGATGGTTCGGAGGAGGCGCTCTGTTGCCTGCTAGATACAGAAGACTGGAGTTCAGAAGGAAGACTCCAAATAAAGTTGTAAATATGGAAGTCATCTGTACCAGAACAGATCTCACCAGTCAGGGTCTCAACAGAAAACAATGGCACACTCAAATCAGGAATATGTCAGGAGGGTTATTTACAAAGGGACTATTAGAAGTGAGTGTGTAAAGAAATACAAGGAATCGCTGAACACCCTAAGGGTTCCAAATATTAAAAGAACAGGAGAGGTAGGTGTTATAAGAATTTGAAAACAGAAAGTTGGGTGGTGAAGGGGACCTTGGGAGGAGTTATCTTGGTTAAGATGAGGCCTGAGAGGGGTGCCTGGGTGGCTCAGTGGGTTAAGCCTCTACCTTCAGCTCAGGTCATGTCACAGAGTCCTGGGATCCAGCCCTGCATTGGGCTCTCTGCTCAGTAGGGAGCCTGCTTCCAGGCCCTCCACCCCCACCCCGCCCTCCGCCTGCCTCTCTGCCTACTTGTGATCTCAGTCAAATAAATAAATAAAACATCTTAAAAAAAAACCAAAAACCAAAGATGAGGCCTGAGAGCTGACCACTGGATGGATGTAGCAAAGCAAAGGCCACTGGTGGCACTGACAAAGAGCAGTGAGAATGGGTAGGGCCTCACCAAGGCAGGTCTATCTAAGAGCGAATGATGGGAGAAAAGAATTGAGAATAGATAACTCTTTCAAGGAATTTTGCTGTAAATTACAAATTATATATAAAGGGCTTGAGGTTAAGTGGGTGGTCACTAGAAGGGAATGTGAATCAAGACAGGTTTTGTTTTTGCATTTAAGATAAGAGGAAATAGGAGCATATCTGTTTACTAAAAGGAATGATTCTCTGTTTACTAACAGGAATGATTCTGTACTAAGGAGTAGTAAGGAGAAACAATGGGACGCAATAGACAGGCCAATGGCTAGAGCAATACCCTGGAAGAGACAAAAAGGGGTGGGACCTGGGGTACAAATAGAGGGCTTAGCTTCAGTTACTGGCTTGGGGAGTTCATCTATAGGAACAGGAGGGATGAGGTGTGGGTGCAGAAGCTAGCAGGTGTGTGCATGAAGTGGGTGATTTGTGGATATTCTCTTTTGATTGCTTCAATTTTCTCAGTATAAGAGAAAGTAGGGTCATTGGCTGATAGAATCTGGGAAAAGCTGGCATTTTGTAAAAGGAAAAAATATCAAGTAGTCAACTAACTTAGTAGTCACCAAATTTTTTCTTTGCATACCTCCTAAAATAATTTTGAAAGATGTTATCTCCTCATACATTTTAAAGTGACATCTAAAATGTTTCACCATAAATTTATCATTGCATAAGATATAAATTCACTTATAGCTAGTTGGGAAGAGGAGTTTTGTTAAAGCAAAGTTATGAAATTATTGAAACTCCTGAGTTACTTATCAAAATCACAAAGATTCTTACTGACAATTATTTTTATATTTTATATTTATTATCAAAAATTCATTTTCAGTTCTGTTTAAGTAAAGGCAAAGAGTTCTTATATAAGATTCATATAAGAATAACGGAGAGAATAAACTGTTGGGGACTATACCAAACTAAAAAGCTTTTGCACAGTGAAGGAAACCATTAGCAAAACAAAAAGACATACTGAGTGGGAGAAGATATGTGCAAATGATATATCCAATAAGGGGTTGATATCCAAAACATATTAAGATCTATGATCCAATTAAAATAATGGTCAGAGGGGGCGCCTGGGTGGCTCAGTGGGTTAAAAGCCACGGCCTTCAGCTCAGGTCATGATCCCAGCGTCCTGGGATCGAGCCCCGCATCAGGCTCTCTGCTCAGTGGGGAGCCTGCCTCCCCTTCTCTCTCTCTGCCTGCCTCTCTGCCTACTTGTGATCTCTGTCTGTCGAATAAATAAATAAAATCTTAAAAAAAAAAATGGTCAGAGGACCTGAATAGGCATTTTCCCAAGAAAGACATGCAGATGACCAACAGACACAAAAAGATGCCCAACATCACTAATCATCAGGGAAATGCAAATCAAAACCACAATCAGTTATCACCTCACACCAGTCAGTATGGCTAAAATCAAAAAAGACAAGAAATAACAACTGTTGGAGAAGATGTGAAGAAAAGGGGAACCCTTGTACACTGTTGGTGGGAATGCAAATTGGTGTAGCCACTATGCAAAATAGTATGGAGTTTCCTTAAAAAATTAAAAATATAAATACCATATAATCCAGTAATTCCACTTCTGGGTATTTCTCTGAAGAAAACAAAAACACTAATATGCATGAAGAGACATATATCTCTCTGCTTATTATAGCATTATTTAAAATAGCCAATGTATGGAAACAACCAAGTGTCCATCGATAGATATACACAATGGAATATTACACATCAGAAAGAATGAGGTCTTGTCAATGGAATATAACACATCAGAAAGAATGAGGTCTTGTCATTTGCGACATGGATGGACCTAGAGGGCATAATGGTAGGTGAAACAAGTCAGACAAAGACAAATACCATATGATTTCACTTATATGTGGAAATCTGAAACAAGAACAACAACAAAGAAACAAAAACATTCTTTTTTTTTTAAAGATTTTATTTATTTGATAGAGATCACAAGTAGACAGAGAGGCAAGCAGAGAGAGAGGGGGAAGAAGGCTCCCCGCCGAGCGGAGAGCCCAAAGTGGGGCTCGATCCCAGGACCCTGGGATCATGACCTGAGCCGAAGGCAGAGGCTTTAACCCACTGAGCCACCCAGGCGCCCCTCAACAAAAACATTCTTAAATACAGAGGGGAAACTGGTGGTTGCTAGGGGGAAAGTGGGTGGGGGGGATGGGCAAAATAAATAAAGGGGATTAAGAGGTATAAACTTCCAATTATAAAATAAATAAGTCACAGAGATGCAAAGCACAGCATAGAGAATATAGTCAATAATATTGTAATAATGTGTGGTGACAGATGGTGACTACACTTATTGTGGTGAGTACTGGGTAATGCATAGAATTGTGGAATCAATATGTTGTACACCTGAAACTATTACAACATGGTATATTAATTATATTTCAACAAATGATTATCTGTATAAATATTTTATATCAATCATTAAAAATTATTTTTAATGATCTATCTGCTGACAACTCAATTAGTTCTTGTTCAGTTTAATTAAAAGCAAAGAGTTGGAATATAACTGAACTGTAATAATATTTCCCAACAATGAGTCATTCATTTTCTCAACATGTACAACAATACTTCAAATTATTTCTTTATCTAGCTTCTTACATACCAGGGCCATGCACCATAATAATATTCATAATAGAGGAGATGCATGATTAAAAACACTTTTTTCATAAAGAAGAGAAGAGCAAATGTGAAAAGGGACTCCTGGATCTCAGAGGTTCTTAGGCACTTTAGTTTTGGGAAAGACTGTATTTGCAAAGTGACTGCTTCAACCATGTATTTCGTAAGAAGCCTTCATATGTTCTTTTTTTTTTTTTTAATTTTTAAAAAAGATTTTTTTCTGTATTCCAGAGTGAGAGAAAGACCGAGAAAGAGAAGAGGAGAAAGAGTGGCAGGGAGGGGCAGAGGAAGAGGAGGGAGAGTTCTAAGCCAACACAGTGGTGAGAGCAGAGCCAGACGTGGGGCTTAATCTCATGACCCTGAGATCATGGCCTAAGCCAAAACAAGAGTTGGGACACTTAACCAACTGCACAACCCAGCTGCCCCACATATGTATGTATTTTAAAAACTGTGGTAAAATATAGATAATATAAAATTGACCATTTTAACCACTTTCAAGTGTATAATAAGTGGCATTAAACAGTTTTACATTGTGGTACAACCTTCTCTATTATTTATCTCCGGATCTCCTTCACCTTCCTAAACTCTAACTTTGTATCTGTTAAACAATTCCCCATTCCTCCCTCCCTCCAGCCCCTGGCGACCACCATTTTACTTTCTGTCTCTATGAACATGACTATTCTAGTTACCTCACTAAGTGGAATAATACAATAGTTGTCCTTTTGTGAAGACTGGCTTATGTCACTTAGTATAATGTTACCAAGGTTTATCCATGCTGTAGCCTGTGTTAGATTTCACGTCCTTTTATTTTTAATTTTTTTTAAAGATTTTATTTATTTGAATCTTTTTTTTATGATTTTATTTATTTGTTTGACAGAGATTATTTATTTGAGAGAGATGGAGCAAGTGATGGGGAGGGACAGAGAGAGAGAGAGAAAGAGAGAGAGAGAGAGAGAGAGAGAGAAGCAGACTCCCCACTGAAAGGAACCCTGATGTGGGGCTTGATCCTAGGACCCTGGACTCATGACCTAAACCGAGAGCGGATGCTTAACTGACTGAGCCACCCAGGCATCCCAGAATTTCACATCTTTTTAAAGTAAAATCACATTCCATTGCTTCTCGGCCTTTTGGCTAAGATCAAGTATAAAGTAAAATCATATTCCATTATGCATAAATACCACATTCAGATTATCCATTCATTTGTCAATGGGCATTTAGGTTGTTTCCACCTTTTGGCAATTGGGAATCATGCTGCTCTGAACACTGATGTACAAATTTCCGTTTGAGTACCTGCTTTTAATTCTTCTGTCTACCTAGGAGTGGAATAGCTGGCTTAAGTGGTGATTCCATGCTCATGTACCCAATTTGAAAACATTGGTATAGGAGAATGAGAATAGAAATGGACACCCCCCCTCCAAAAAAAAAATACAGCATAGTTTCAGGGAAGCAGTAGGGCCCAGTTAAGATTAGCAATCCTAAATTTAAAGTGAAACCAGCTGGCATGTTTGTGTTATTTTACTCCAGTCACACTCCGTTGCACAGGTGCAGGACTAGGGTGGAGAGAGTGTTGGCTATGACTCTGATTTTGGCTAAGCAGGCAGCATGCAATGAAAATGCAAGGGAGTTGAAGGTCTGTGCATAATTCTTAGTGATTATAGTTATTGGCCATGAAATATATGCTGGGTAAGGACTTTAAGCAAGTTTTATAATCTTTCCCATACCTGGGAAGTCCTTTGTTAGGTTAATTTCTAGTTTCTTTATAAAAGAAAATCTTTTAAAATATGTTTTCCAATTGTTTGTTGCTCAAGTATACAAATAAAATTTTGGTTTTAATATATTAATCATATAATCAAACCAGCCTGAAAAACTCTATTATGTATGTAGGTTCCTTGGGGTTCTCTCCAAAGTGGTCACACCCTCCATAAATACTATCATCATTTCTTGCTTTTCAACCCTTATGCTTTTCTTTCTTTTTCATATCTTGCTATGTTGACTAGTAACTGCAGTCTAATGTTGAATACAGAAGTGGTAATAGATGAGTACTATTATCTTTGGACTGATTTTAAAAGGAATGCTTCTAACATTTCATTAATAAATATGTTTACTCTAGGTTTTTGATAAGTATCTTTATCAAATAAAGGAATTTCCTAAGAGTTGGCTAAGAGTTTTTACCATGATTAAATGTCCAAGTTTTTCAAATGCCTTTTCTTTCTTTCTTTCTTTCTTTCTTTCTTTCTTTCTTTCTTTCTTTCTTTCTTTCTTTCTTTCTTTTTTTTAATATTTTATTTATTTATTTGACAGAGAGAAATCACAAGTAGGCAGAGGCAGGCAGAGAGAGAGAGGAAGAAGCAGGCTCCCTGCTGAGCAGAGACCCGATGTGGGGCTTGATCCCAGAACCCTGAGATCATGACCTGAGCCGAAGGCAGAGGCTTAACCCACTGAGCCACCCAGGTGCCCCATGATGTAATATATTTTTTATGGAACTACAGTCTTTGAATATTCATGGCCTAAGGAGCTTATTATACCTATTTTACAGATAATAAATGTAGACTCAGAGAAATATATAATATGCATAAGACTTACACTCAGGAAGTGGCAGAACAGTAATTCAAATCCAGGTCTGAATGAATATTGAATAGAAGCTTCAGGACCTTATAGACTCTTTAAACATTCCTTAGCTGGAAAAAAAAAAATAATGCTTTCCCATCAAAGTAGTTCACCTTTGGTATTGGTCACGAAATGATGTTAAATGTAATTAGAGGAAAAGATATATATATAAAAGTGGGCCTAAATCTTCGTAGTTCTTCATTATTAAAATTCTTCACTTTATCACATTGCAAAAATTTAAAAAGGACTAATAGGGTACAGAATAATGAAATCAAGATAAAATTTCTTAACATGTGGAGTCTCTCTTGGTCAACGTTTCTACTAGTATGTGCATACTCAGGACCAAAGAGAAATTGAAATCATCAACATTCAAGTCTTTGTTAGAGCTTCCTCATTTTCAGTACAAAAAAGTGGTATTTCCTGGGTAGAAATGTTATGAGGAGATGCGGAACGAGCTTCTCCAATTAGAAAAGGAAGACCAGCATGGGAAGTCCTATGTGAGAGCGGTAACAGGCAGAAAAACCAAGTCACAAAGTCTATGAAAGGGGACTCCCCCCCCTCCATCCTGCAAGGCCCTAGAATGGGCCTCTAGGGCATAAACAAAGGCAGGAGACTCTACCTAAAACTTTTGCCAAAATAGAATGAGGGAGTCAATAGTTGTAGCCAAAATAATATTTCACTGCTTGTCAAAAAAAAGGCAGGAAAATCTACACTGTCACCTCTTCTGGGAAAAGCAAAAATAAAGTTGTATTTCAACCTTAATTTTCCACCTTGTGGGCAAAAATAAAAGGAAAATTACTTCTGGGCAATACTGCACATATTATAGAATAATGAGCCGTCTTAGGCAGTTGAGCAAGAAGCAAAGCAACCAATGTGCTTCTCTCTAGGAAAGAATAATGCAGGAAGTTTCTTTAAAGGAAACCTTAAAAATACTGTATCAAAAAGGAGATGCAGGGGTTGCTGGGTGGCTCAGTGGGTTAAGCCTCTGCCTTCGGCTCAGGTCGTGATCTCAGGGTCATGGGATTGAGCCCCACATCGGGCTCTCTGCTCAGCTCAGCAGGGAGCCTGCTTCCCCCTCCCGCTCTGCTTGCCTCTCTGCCTACTTGTGATCTCTCTCTCTGTCAAATAAATAAATAGATAAAATCTTTAAAAAAACAAAACAAAACAAAAAAGAGGAGATGCAATAAGATACACCAAGGGCCATCTAAGAATGCCACATTTATCTATATTAAAAAAAACAAATGTGACACTTGGGAATAAACTGGAACTTTTAACATTTGGGAGGCTGATATGATTCATGTGTGGCTCCTTCACCGCTTCATGGTCCTCTCACCTTGGTGTTATTTCACATCAGTTTCCTTCCTCCTTCCTTCTCTCCTTCCTTTTATGTTTTGAATATTGATGCACTGGACAAAACAACAAATTTTTCTGTAAAACCAGCTATTAAGATGGTCCCAAACACAACCAGCTTGCAAGACTGGCTTCTAATTGCACAGATATGGTCCCTCTATGTCTCTATGTTGGAAGAATTCTAAGATGGCCCCCAAGGTTCCTATCCCAGTGGTGTATGTCCTGTATAATCCCCTTACCACTTGATGTGAGAGAACCTGTAAATATAATGGCATTTATACACTACATGATGTTATAATTACATTATGTTATAAGGCACAGGGATTTGTAGATGTAATTAAGACCCCTAATTAGTTGACTTTGAGTTAATCAACAGAGATTATCTTAGGTGGGCCTGACCTAATCAGAAGAGCCCTTAAAAGATATCAGAGAGATAGGAAGTCCAGGAGATTTCTCCTACTGGCCTTGAAAAAGCAGACAACTGTGACTGTGCTGTGAACTGCTTCTAGAAGATGCGGTATGGCAAAGAACATGAGTGTGACGGCTAGGAATTGAGAGTTGTCCCTGACCAACAGCCACCAAGAAGCTCGGGACTTTACTCCAATAACCATGAGGAACTGAATTCACCCAACAACCAGTGAGACCGTAAGACTGGGATGGCATTGATCCCCTGCTGACACCTTGATTTCAGCCTGATAAAACCCAGAGCATAACACCCAGCTAACCCATACACTGACTTCTGATCCATGGAAACTACCAGATAATAAATATAGATTGTCTTAAGCCACTAAATTAGCTGTAATTTTTCATGCAGCAATAGAAAATGAATAAATCTACCCTCAAAACTTAAAGTTTGATGACAGTATCTTTAATCTGAGGTTTTGAGGTCCTTACCTTAATAATAATTAGGTCCTTAATTATTTGAGGTCCTTACCTTAATAAATACCTTACCAGGACTTATTAGGTAATGTGGGAAGAAGAGCTAATTCTCCATCATCTGGAAAAAGGTAGCTCTCTTGTTTTGTTTTTTAAAAAGACTTATTTATTTATTTTTTTCTTAGAATGGGGAGTAGGGCAGTGGGAGAAGGAGGGAGAGAATCTTAAGCAGACTCTCTGCTGAGCACAGAGCCTGACTTGGGACTCCATCCCACGACCCTGAGCTGATGACCTGAACTGAAAATCAAGAGTTGGTCACTTAAGTGACCCTCAGGTAAAACAACAGAACTGGGCACCCTGTTCTGTTGTTTTACCTGAGGGGATGTGATAGTCATTCATGCTGGTCACCAAACGTTTCCAGCTCTCTCTTACTCTAGACCTGTAATAGCTCTGTACTGTCTGTCCTCTCCGGTACAATCCTTGTTGGACGGACTCCGAGCATCATATTGGTCAGTGTGTATCACTTCTGAGCCAGGGCACTTGACCCATGCAGGACTCCCCAGAGCTGTCTTTCCCACTGCCCCAGGGCACAGCAATGTTCCTGATAGCCTCGGTCCTAAAGTGAGGTTATGTGGGACAGAGCCTATCCTGCTGACCAATAATCTCACCTCGTAAAAAATAAACCATTTCAGCTTTACAGTTGTGTGTTACTGCAATGTAAGGTAGCCTATGCTAACTACATGTGGGAGTTACTGAACTATATACCCAAAAGGAACAGCCAGAGACACAGACATGAGAAGGTAAGAGTTAGGACACACATCTTAAAATATGTTCATATACCTAAATTATTTCCACTGGTCATTGTGAAACAAACGAACCAAAAAAACCCAAACCAAAACAGAACAGCTTCGGTTAGGTTAACCTTAAAGATAAAACTCAGTTATTTTGGGGCACCTGGGTGGCTCAGTGGGTTAAGCTTCTGCCTTCAGCTTAGGTCATGATCTCAGGGTCCTGGGATCGAGCCCCACATCGGGCTCTCTGCTCAGCAGGGAGCCTGCTTCCCCCTCTCTCTGCCTGCCTCTCTGCCTACTTGTGATCCGTCTGTCAAATAAATAAATAAAATGTTAAAAATGTTAAATGTTAAAAAAAACCAAAACTCAGTTATTTTGCCAGCCAAATGACAAGGAATTGTCATTTGGGACATGCAAGCCTTGTCAAAACCACAGGCAACTCAAGAGAACAAAGGAGAGGAACAGTCTTTTATAGAAGAAAAGGAGGAGCTGGAGGGGGTGGTCTTATAAACAAAAAGTCCGTTGGAGTAAATTAGGAGTTTGAAGTGTAGTGGGTTTTCACCTGCCGAGTTGTAGCAGTTTCTCATTGGATGGGCTGATGTCAGGCAAGGAGAAAACCTTTCCTCTACAGGCTAGGAAAGTAGTACTCATTGGGTCTCTGAGGGTGCTGCCCTTCCTATTAGTTCTGCATTTGGTAAGGACAGGTAGGGCACGAGAGCTCCCCCTTCTGGCCTCCTCACTCCATTTTAATGAGGTTTCCCTTTCATAGTAGGCGCAAACAGAAGAAAAAACAGGAGACACCAATCGTTACTCAACAATATTGATCCTCCTCCAGGATCTGTTAACATCTGAGAATATCAGAACCAATGGAGTGGCTAGCTTTTCACTCCAGGGTAAAAAGTTGGGGGAGCTCTTCCTGCACAACTCTTCTTAGGACAAATGTCATCACCAGTCTTTGGGAGTTCCATGTTCCCTTAATTTTGAGAACTTAGGGGGCAGAGACTTCATGTCTTGCAGTGCAAGACAGTCAAAGATAATTTAGAAGGAGTGTGTCTGTCCAGCAAAAACAAACAAACAAACAAACAAACAAACAACATAAACAAAGGTCTGATGAAAAAAAAACCAGTGCCATCATAGGAGAAAAAAGGAGATGAGCAGTAAAATCCTGTTTTTAGGAGGGCGAGAAACAGCATCAGATTAATAGGAAGATGTGTGTTAAATAATCAGTTTGATCAGTTTTAGGGTCCTTGTGAAAACAGTTTGGATGATTCCTGTGACAAATACTAAACCTAAATCTTAAAGATAGAGATTCTGGTAAAATGTTCTTTGGGAAATTAGAAATTCCATTCTAGCAGATTTGGATTTTGAAGATAAAAATACCACCGGCTCTGTGAGGAGTGGGATACTTAAAGCAGGAATGAATAAATTAAGATAATCCTATGTATATCTTTGTTAGAGTGGCATCGATAATGTATAGGCCAGGAAATGGATTGAAGAGTGAAAGAGATCTCCTGACCCCAACACCCAGTGCCTCTTGACCAATGATTATAGAAGTGACTAGATGATACTTCTCAGAGAGTGAAATTTCATCAAAAACATACATCACCAAGAACTACAGTGGACACTATTGCTTGTGGAACATTTTTCAATTTGAATATATTAGCTGTGTCTGCATAGTAAGAGAAAATGGAATACTGAGGCAATAATTTGGTGATCAGGGCCATAAGGGCTTACATTTACAATGAAAACATAAAGTAACTGTGACAAAACAGGTTGTTGAATTGAATCATGTAAGAGAATTGCTTCAGTTCCCTATCCCACCTTTTTCATATACATGTAGTTATAGCCTTTGGGAGAGATATGGATATTATGAGTTCTTGGTTGTTGGACTTGTACGCCATGGGACGCATTCCTAGTGATAGTCCAAAAGCTATTCTAGCTGCAAAATACTTGCCTGCTAGTCATATGCTCTTCTCACTCCAAAGCTAGCTGATATTACCAGCATATGGCTTCCATAGGCAAGCTGGTTGCTATATTTTTCGGGTTCTATCTATATTTCCCTGGACCTGTGCAATGAAGTCATCTGGATGAGGAGAACAAAATGCAGCATTCTTCAAAGAAATGTCATTCTGCTCTCACACATTCTCATCTCACAACAGAGAGAGGCAACAATTTATGGTACATTTAAATATAAATCAATACATCAGATTAAACCAACGAATGATCTTATCGCCAAAGTGATGTGAAAATAGGCACATGATGACTTTTCATGTTCCACTCGAAATTGTAAAAAGTTGGCACAAAAGAGGTAGTTTGGGTCCTTCAAAAGAATCGCTTCCTTCTAGAACCAGAATCCTCCCCTGGTTTCTCAGCTTTTCTTCTAAATAGAAATGCTGACACTTTATTAGTTAATCAATAAGACATGATACAGAGTATGGTTATCATAAAATAATCATACCCTGGAGCATTCTGAGGCATGAGCTACTTGCCTCTAATCAGATTGGGTTGAGATTACCTCTGGATAACCACACTCTGGGGAACTGTCTCATTTCTATTATAAGTACATTTTATAATAGGGAAAAATGTACATTTCTGTGGGGGGAAAATGAAGTTGGCAGCTTCTACCTAGCAATCATTTCAGTTGAGCCGAGAAACATTCCTCTTTTGAACCAAGTCAAACTATGCTTCGTCTATTTAGGCAATGTCAGAGAAAACAGGCAGCTCACATGCAGTGTGGGTAATGCAATACAATGGAAACTGTACTTTACTTTGGCATTGCAAGCTTCAAATTATATGCAAACATTAAAAAGGGCATTCGAAACTTGGCATGCGTGTTTATAAATGGCACTTTTTGAATCTGGAGTGGGTTTAGGTGTCTAGGTTACAATAACAGATGATCTCCAATGTAAAAATGGAACAAAGCCTTTCTTTAACTTCCTACGGAGAAAGATGTTCATTTCTGCTTCAATTATAATCCCAGGCACACTGGAGATTCCGTTAAGAGCAATTTCCCTCTATTTCTCCTTATCCCGACCAGCCAAAATTTTTAATCAAATTACATATATTGTAAAGTTAAAGACAGAAAAACCCAGTGAGCCATGAAATACACTTTACAACAGTGTGTATAGCATTTACCCTATTGGTTTAGAATGATGGAAAAATCCATTTAAAATGCTAGATGAACACAGTGGGCTGCAGAGATGATTATAAACTCTTAGGGCTGTAGGTTTTAATCCCATTTTTCTATGAATAGTATTTATATCCAGGAATTTTTAACATGGAACAAATGATAAAGAAAAAAAAGATGAAAACACTTATGTGAATTGCTTGGTGATGGAAGTAAGATGGTGAGACACAAGAAAGTCCAACAATATTGCCATATTGACATAATCAAATGACACTGTGTTGGTCTTTGTTAACTACACACCTCTCATAATAAAAACAAAATTATTTCAGGTTGATCTTTTGAATGAAAGGAGACAGAATGGAACATAATCCTGAGACTCCATGAAGAGAAACTGCCTCATTTATGGATTTCTTACATTGGAATTAAATTTAGCTTTTATATGGCAACACTGCATTTGATTAATGAGACACCTCTTCAATACTGGTTATTTCAAGAGCTTCAGAATATCTATCTTGGGTCCAAATTGTTTAATGCTTCCTATTATTTCATTTCCTCAGAATTCTACTTGATTTCTGCAAAACAGCTAGGGCAACTGGGCTCCTGACTTGAAAGAAATGAGGCCTGGCCAAAAAGAAACCAAGCAAGGGATTTTTACTCATCATTAAAAATTTAACTCACAGAACTAGATGGAAGAGTCTATTTTTAATTATTCAGAGAGCAGAAAGGCTCCCTACCTCAGATTTCCCCCAAGTCGGTAGATTACTCATGTTTTCTCCTAAAAGTCTCATTTGTCTTGCCCAGGAGAGCCCCCCAACCAGCCTAAATGCAAACTGTGCTGTTAGCTCACACTCCAGATTGAAAGTCAACAGAGGTCAGTGTAGGCAGAGCTAGACTAAACAGGCTCTGGTGGAAGCTCATTCTCTTCCAGAAGCAGTGACTCCTGGCCTAGCCCAGTCCTGACAGATGTGGGACATCTCAGAGGCCTCCACCCAACACTC
Source organism: Lontra canadensis (assembly GCF_010015895.1). Taxonomy (NCBI): domain Eukaryota; kingdom Metazoa; phylum Chordata; class Mammalia; order Carnivora; family Mustelidae; genus Lontra; species Lontra canadensis. Next base: position 47,434,956 of record NW_022630998.1, read on the forward strand.
CTCTTCCCCTGCTTCACCAGCCCCTGCTTCCTTAATTCGCTGCAGCCTCGACTCTAGCCACCACCACAGCATCACACCAGTTTTCTCTAAGGTCACTGCACAAATGAATGGCTTTACCAGTGTTCCCCTCCAGGGCTGTGACCTTCAACTCTATTAATCCCCAGCTCTTGAAATTCCCTCCTGCTTATGTGAGAGTCCATTATGAGTTTCTATCCTCTATTTTGTTGATCCTTCTCTATTCTCTAGGCCCATTTCCTTCCCTAAATAGTAAACATCTTCCCAAAACCTGCAGTGTCTTTGTCCCTTTGCTTTCCTCTCTATTTAATAAACTTTCTCTCCTAATACCAAGTGTGTCCAACCACAAGTCCAAATGACCTTTCACCCATCACTGGCTTCTTGTCTCCCACTAATACTCAAATGTGACAAAGACTGAGCTGATGTACCATGGTCTGCAGGATTTTAGAGTGGCTTCCTGTGATTTCTATCCCCTGGTATCTACACCTTTAGATCATCTTCTCCCATTCCGTGTGGGTAGAGCTTGTGATTTGCTTCTAGCCAACAATATGGCAAAGACAAAGAAATTGAGCAGCTGCAATTAAGGTCCCCCATCAGTTGACTTTGGGTTAATCAAAAAAGAAATTATCCTACCTCCTGGCCTAATCAGGTGAGACCTTCAAACAGGGTGTATCCCTTCCATGAAAGAAGAGAACTGAAGGAAGAATGACCCTCTTCTAGTGGCCTCAAAAGAACAAATGACCATGTTGTGAACTGCTTAGGAAGAAGACAGCCTCTAGTTGCTGAGTGGTCCTATCATCACAAGGAATTGAATTCAACCAACAATTTGAACAAGGTTGGAAGAGGACCCAAGCTCCAGAGGAGAACATCAGCTTTGGCTGGGTCTTTCATTGCAGCCTGTGGGACCCAAAGCAGAGGACCTAGTTAAACTGTGCCCAGACTCCTCACCCAATAGGTATCTTGTGCATTATTTTAATCCAGTAAGTTATTTGTTCTGCAGCAACAGAAAATTCACAAACTTACCCTTCTAACTTCTTTATTAATGCCCTCTCAGGCTCAAAGCTTTAAAGTTACCTGTGACTCTTCTCCTTCATCAGATACCAATACCAATACTTGACATTTATTCTTGACCAGTATCTACTGAATTAAACTACATTCCTCTATTTTTTCAAACTCTTTATATCTTCAGCCAATATTTGCTGGGCACAGTGGTGTCCACCTCTGGATATGCAATGAGGAATAAGACAGGCATGGTTCTTGCCCCTATGCCAAGTAATGTTTAGTGGTTAAAGTGAACACTGAACACGTAATTGCAAGATATTCTGAGAGACTTCTGTAGGGGACTCTAAACTAGTTTGGTTTGGGGAGGAAGCAGAGAAGGCCTTACTACTTGAAGTCTGATAAGGATATCAGCCTTTCCGTCTGTCTCTCTGCTTCTCACTCTTCCAGGCAGTACACCCAGTGTTACTGGGTTCGCCTTTCTCAAAGATACTTAAAACCAAACGGCCTTGGTTGGAGGACTTTCCATGGCTCCCTATCACCTTATAAATAGAGAAAGCACAATATTAAGGTTGTAGCAAATGTCAATTATCCCTTATCTAACAAGAACCCAGAGAGGCTTAAAGACTTGACGGAAGCCACAGGAGTAGTAGAAATAGGACTGAATTCCCTGAGAGCTAACCCTGCTTCAGATTTTCTTTTTACACTGTTATTAACTCCTTTCATATTTTAAAAATCATCCAGTCATGAGTATGGAGCTTACAATGCTATAATCAGGTATAGTCCCTAAAGCCAAAGCACATTAACAGTTTGTGGTCTACAAGCTTGAAGCTAATCTAAGATATATTTGATTAGTATGGCTGGCTTCACGAGCCGGAGACTATAAAATGAGAGTAACTTCACATTTATTACCTAGATTATGATGACTCAGAGACCCCTACTTGCGAAAGAGGAACACAGCAGAAGTAATGAAGCTCCACACAGCTCCCTTTTACAGGCCATGCACCCACTACCCTAGTTTGGATTTTAATAAGACACAGCTTCCTTTTTCTCCAAAGAATTGCCCACAGGAGCCTCTTCATTTGGACGGCTATTCTAAACCTCTACTGCTGGGCCAAACGTCAGTCAGTAACTGGCTGATAAAAAATTATGGAAGACCAAGTCCTTTTGCCTCAGGGACCAATTGTGAGATGCAATCTACCCTCCAGAGCTTTTGTGTGAGGTCTGATTGAAGCTAACCTCCACCTAAGACTTCATTTTTGGGTAGGTGTCTTCCCCTTGCCCCATCTTGCTTTCCTCACGCCCTTCTCTTGACAACAGTTCTCAAATGAATCACTTGAATAAGAATTTCCATCTCAGGTGCCTGGGTGGCTCAGTGGGTTAAGCCGCTGCCTTCGGCTCAGGTCATGATCTCAGGGTCCTGGAATCGAGTCCCGCGTCGGGCTCTCTGCTTGGAAGGGAGCCTGCTTCCCCCTTCTCTCTCTCTGCCTGCCTTTCTGCCTACTTGTGATCTCTGTCAAATAAATAAATAAAATCTTTAAAAAAAAAAAAAGAATTTCCATCTCAGGCTCTCCTTTTTAGGCCACTTATTCTCAAACAATGAACGTACTCGAAGCATCCCTCATTTGTTTCCATCAGCCACCAAACGGAGACTCATCTATGTCTACTACTCAGACTGGCATGGGAGTCTCCTGTGGGTCCCCCACCTTCTCCTCTTCCATACAGATGTCCTCATCACTGCTCAGGAATCTAGTTGAATGAACCCCACCACGGTCTTTGCAGAACGCTCACACTCTGAGAAAAATGATGTCTAGGACAAGGATGTAGCTTTTGGATGTTCCTCTAATTGCCAGCCCTCAACATGCCACAGTTGACCTGACTTCCATGCTAGCTGGCAAAATGGCCTCCAACTTCACTTTCTGCACATTGGGACATGTAAGCCCCACAGCAGCTTGACTGATGCCCAGAGTTGTAGGAGGTCTACTTTCTAACCTTTACATCTCTAATCCTGAGGGACCAAAACGATGCTATGGGCAGGTAGCAAAGATACCATCATTACTTTACAATCTTCTTGAACCTATGCCCCAAACATTTATGTCCCTTCTGTCACAGCTGAAAAAAAAAAGACCCTATCATGGGCATGAGTATATGGGGAAGGAACTGCCTATATCAGCATCTTCTGGCACCCAGTTCAAAAAAAGTTTTTTTAATTGATTTTTATTTTAAGCCTGTATCAAAGAAACCTCCTTCCTGAAGCCATTTCGGAAAGAGTGCTTCCAGAAAGAATCAACCTGTTCTAAAGAAAGTCTTTCTTTATACAAGTTACAAAAATGTGCTTAAATACACACAAGAAACATTTGAAGTATAATTCTTCTAGCTCTTACAAACTTTGTTTGGTTTTATGTATTTTTATTTTTATTTTTAAATTTTATTTATTTATTTGTCAGAGAGCTAGAACACAAGCAGGGGGAGTGGCAGGAAGAGGGAGAAGCAGCTCTCCACCGAGCAAGGAGCCTGATGTGGGACTCGATCCCAGGATCTTGGGATCATGACCTGAACTGAAGGCAGACACTTCACTGACTAAGCCACCCAGGCATCCCTTTGTTTGGTTTTAAATAAGGAAATTCTAGAATGAAATCTAAGGCGTCTTCTACTTCACTTTCATAGAGGTTTAACATTTATGATATTGTCTCTAATACTTTATTACAAATGTTTTCAAGCATACAGCAAAGTTGAAGGAATTTTACAGTAAACATATCTATACCCAACATTTAGATTCTATCATTAACTTTTTCCTCTACTCACTTCATAATGCATATAAATATCTATCCACTTTTCTATCCATCCATCAATCTGTGATGGCATTGAAATAATTTTTCTAAGACATTTTACACTTTGATTTAAAACAATAAATTCTAAATGAAAATAAATTCTACTATTATCTCTTCAAAAAAATTATGAGGGGTAATCTGTTATGGTCTTACGAGGTTATACTTGAATGATCTAGTCAAGGAATCTTAAACTATCTTAACAAGCTCTAGCTCTGAGTGAATATTGTTTTATTTATTTTAGAATTTATTTTTTAAAAAGATTTTATTTATTTATTTGACAGATAGAGATCACAAGACAAGTAGGCAGAGAGGTAGGTAGAGAGAGAGGAGGAAGCAGGCTCCCTGCTTAGCAGAGAGCCCGATGCGGGGCTTGATCCCAGGACCCTGGGATCATGACCTGAGCCAAAGGCAGATGTTTTAACCCACTGAGCCATCCAGGCTCCCCGAAATTATTTATTTTTAAGCATACCCCCAACATGGGGCTTGAAATCACAACCCTAAGATCAAGAGTAGCACGTTCTACCAAATGAGCCAGCTAGGCAGCCAAGGGAGTGAAGATCATTTTGAAGCCATTGGTAAATCAGTCACCATATAAATCACATGGAAAGTTGAGCAGACTGCCAGGTAAGGGTTTAAGTAATAATTTTCTAAAGCCCTGGTCTGTCCAGCCATCAATGTAGGAAGTTGTTTATATTTAATCAGTAGGCAAATGTGTCTATTCATTGACACTTATGTATGAAGTCAGAAACAGAACTTCACTTACAATATTAATGCACTAATGGAAACATATATTTTAACACAGCGATTTACAAAGAACTCAACGCTTCTCTAACATTTACATGTATATGATCTAATCACCCCAAAAGGGTTAAATTAGGAACAATATATTCCATTCCATGATGTCATTTTTGATAGGGCTCCAAGAAAAGAGACATATAAGTGTGCTTTAGAAGAAAGCAGACGTGCATTTTGTTTCACTCTCATAAAAATAAAATTTGATCATCTTGGCACTCCCAAAGCAGTTTTATCATTTACAATAGAATAACCATAGAGTTGATTCAAAGAGAGATTTGGCTGGTTTATTTTCATTTTAAAATTACTAGTTTCTTGAGAATGCTATAGGCGGATAGTGTGGTAGTAGAAACCAAATCCCTAAACAAAATAATGAGCAAGTTGATAGTAAAACTCAGAAGCTATAGACTGCATTTACAACTAAACTTGGTGACAGAGTATCATCTCTTAAAAACCCCAAACATAAGTGGGTGGGGGCAAATCACCAGCAACCACAAGATCTGCCTAGTATCCGCATCTGTGCAAGGGGAAGCACGGATAAGCCATAGGATGTCTGCCAGATAGGAGAACAGAAAATAGTAAAATTGCCTTCAGGAATTCATTGAAAGCACAGCCGGCCAACTACAAAATAGCAGCTAAGAGTGGCAGGATTTTACCTATAACCATAGGGTGTGAACGCCAAGTACACAACAGCATCTGAAGGGGTTAGAGTCTATGAACTTTTGAAAATGATCACCCAGAGTTCCCTTCCAGGCCAGAGCCCCCACACTGTAGCAAAATGATGGTTCCTGGAATCGCACTTGAGAAAGATATGGATGACAGAGACCATGGAAAGAGATGGTCCAGATACAAGTGGGAGAGGGCAAGGAAATCAGGAAATTTAAGGACACAAGCCCTCATATTTTGTTAATATTTTATGAAAGTTATATGAACCAGGCCTCCTTCTTAAAGTCAAGGAAAGCTAATCTCGTTTGAAAATAAGCATCATGGGGATGCCTGGGTGGCTCTGATGGTTAAGCATCTGTCTTTGGCTCAGGTCATGATTCCAGGGTCCTGGGATTGAGTCCCACATTGGGCTCCCTGCTCAGTGGGAAGTCTGCTTCTCCCTCTGCCTGCCACTCCCTCTGCTTGTGCTCTTTCTCTCCCTCTCTCTCTAACCAATAAATAAGTAAAATCTTTTAAAAAAGAAAAGGAAAAAAGAAAAGAAGCAACATGAAAGTATTGAGAGGCAGGGTGGAGGGTTGTCGGGGGTAGGGATGGAAAAAAATGAAACAAGATGGGATGGGGAGGGAGACAAACCATAAGAGACTCTTAATCTCACAAAACAAACTGAGGGTTGCTAGGGGTGGGGAGGTAGGGATAGGGTGGTTGTGTTATGGACATTGAGAAGGGTATGTGATATGGTGAGTGCTGTGAAATGTGTAAGCCTGATGATTCACAGACTTGTACCCCTAGGGCAAATAATACATTATATGTTAATAAAAATAATAATAATTTAAAAAACAGAATAAGGAGCACAATAACACCCCTACAGTCAATGAGAATATGCCAGAAAGAGATGTCCATAAAACACATAGACTTTAATCTGCTATTTCAAAATGATCTAAAGAAGCATTTAAAAAATAGGAAATAAAAGAAGAGCATAAATCAAAATTAGAAAATGAGATGACAGAATTCAAGAAAGAATTAGAGGCGGCGCCTGGGTGGCTCAGTGGGTTGAGCCTCTGCCTTCGGCTCAGGTCATGGTCTCAGGGTCCTGGGATCGAGCCCTGCATCGGGCTCTCTGCTCAGCGGAGAGCCTGCTTCCTCTCTCGCTCTCTGCCTACTTGTGATCTCTCTCTCTCTGTCAAATAAATAAATAAGATCTTTAAAAAAAAAAAAAAAGAAAGAATTAGAAATAAAAGGAGAAAATCATTTTAGACATGAAGGCCAAACTAGGAGTATAAGAAAGAAAAATGGGAAAAAAAAATGCCTTAAGAAAAATATTTACTTTTTTTTTTTTGAGTAAAAAGAGAAAGAGATAAAAGAGTATTTGAAAAAAAAGTGACAAATATTGAAAACAATCAAAGATTATGTGAATAACAGAAGTCCTTAAAGAAGAAAACTAGACAAAATAACAAATACTAAAAACTAACTTAAGAAAATTCCTAAAATAAATATTTAAAGCTACATTAAAGGGGCACCTGGGTGGCTCAGTGGGTTAAGCCTCTGCCTTCAGCTCAGGTCATGATCTCAGGGTCCTGGGATCGAGCCCTGAGTCAGGCACTCTGCTCAAGGGGGACCCTGCTTCCCCTTCTCTCTCTGCCTGCCTCTCTGCCTACTTGTGATCTCTGTCAAATAAATAAATACAATCTTTTTAAAAAAATCTACATTAAAAATATTTTTTACTTATTTATTTGACAGAGAGAGAGCACAAGCGGAGGGAGGAGGAGAGGGATGTGGGAGAAGCAAACTCCCCACTAAGCAGGGAGCCTGACTGTGGGGCTTGATCCTAGGACTCTCAGATCATGACCCAAGCTGCAGGCGGCCGCCCAACCAAGAAAGTCACCCAGGAGTCCCTAAAGCTACATTTTAAACTCAATGGGTTTTAAATAAAAACTTATTTAGGAATCCAGCCCAAAAGGAAAAGAAAATTACACTACAGTCAGACATTTTGACACCAGTGCTTAACAGCAGGAGAAAATCAAGTAGCGTATTTAGACACTCAAGAAAATACGAGTCACAGATATACATTGATCAAAACCTATCTTCAGGTACAAAGGGCACAAAGTGTTAAGGGTACAGGAGAACTCAAGGAATGTTGTTCCCATAGAGTGCTTCTTCAGGAATCTACTAGAGTAAGCTTCACACTACAGAAATGACTCTGACATAGCTATATAGACTGATAGCATTAAATATATAATTACACATAGAACGGAATACAGTTTAAAAAGTATGTAACAGTTATATCCTCCTACAACTGTAAAGTGTAAGCATAAAAAAATGGGGATACTACATATGCCAAAAAAATTTTTGTAACTGCTTCCAGTAATCATAATTTTTGGAGGTATTATTAGTAATATTAGTATTAGTGATGTCAACATTATTAGCATTATTCCTCTGAGACTGTTGCATGGGCATCTGGGATAAAACAAAGGAATTTTTATGGGATATTCTAATTCTGTTAACTCTTATGTCCTTGAGAAGCAAAATTCATGATGTGGAATAAAGGAGATACAGATAAAACATACAACATAGGGGTGCCTGGGTGGCTCAGTGGGTTAAGCCTCAGCCCTCGGCTCAGGTCCTGATCCTAGGGTCTTGGGATCGAGCCCCGAATTGGGCTCTCTGCTCAGCGGGGAGCCTGCTTGCCCTTCTCTCTCTGCCTACTTGTGATCTCTCTCTGTCAAATAAATAACTAAAATCTTTAAAAAAAATACAACATAAAGGAGATACAGATAAAACATAAAACCCTTATAGTCATGAATACGAATTAAACATAGCAGTATAAAAGTAGTATCTCAAGAGATATTTTATGATTAAATAAAATCTTTAAAATATATATACACATATATTATATATATTATATATATATATTTTAAAAGATTTAAAAGATTTAATTTATTTGACAGAGAGAGACAGCGTAAGAGCGAACAAGCAGGGGTAGTGGGAGAGGGAGAAGCAGGCTTCCAGCTGAGCAGGGAGTCCAGGAGATGCTTAATGACTGGGCCACCCAGGCGCCCCAATAAATACATATTTTTTTCTAGCTCCCCTGAAAAGCCTAGAAACAATGACCAATCCCCCAGACTGTGGTCTTGATACATCACTTCCTACTGAAGGAAACCAGAGCTTCTTGGAAAAATGACTAATGTCAACTGTGATACTGTGATTTATAATAAGATATATATATATTTGGTCTTTGTCCCTGTTTTCCAGCACAAAGCTTCTAAAACCCTTGGAATTTCCTAAGTGATGAGAGAGAAAGGTGTCTTTTGTTATGTTAATCAGGCAACCTTAAGAATGCTGCCCCGTCACCTAAAGATGGGGCTGGTTGCCAGGGGAACCAACTCAGTGCCTGGAGTGTTGAAATTCAGTTCCACCCCTCAACCTCCAGAGAGGGGAGAGGGGCTGGAGGTTGGATTAATTGCCAATGGCTAACAATTTAATCAATCATACCTAAGAAATTAAACCTTCAAAAAAAAAAAAAAAATCCAAAAGGACAAGGTTTGGAGAACTTCTGGGTCTTGACACATGGGAGAGTGGTGTGCTTGTAGACCATGGAAGCTCCCTGTACTTTGCTCATAGCTTGTCCTATGTATCTCTCCCTCTGGCTGTTGATTTGTATTCTTTAAGTATCTTTAGTAGTAAATTAGTAATCTAGTAAGTAAATGGATTTTTCTGAGCTCTGTGGGCTACTCTTGCAAATTAAGTGAACCCGCAGAAATGGTCATAGGAACCTTTGATTTACAGCCATTTGGATCAGAGGCACAGGTAACAACCTGGGCTTGCAATTGGCATCCAAAGGTGAGAGGGGCAGTCTTGTGGGATCTGCTGCTATCTCTGGGCAGACAGTGTCAGAACTGAGTTGAATCATAGGACACCTACTTAGTGTCCAGAGACTTGCTTGTTGGTATGGGGAAACCCACCCCCACGCACCTTGCAAAGGGGTGATCAGAACACTCTACCAAGTATGGGGCAAGAAATGTTTAAGATGAACTTGGTAGGGGCGCCTGGGTGGATCAGCGGGTTAAGCCCCTGCCTTTGGCTCAGGTCATGGTCTCAGGGTCCTGGGATGAACCCACATCCTGCTCTCTGCTCAGCAGGGAGCCTTCTTCCCTTCCTCTCTCTGCCTGCCTTTCTGCCTACTTGTGATCTCTGTCTGTCAAATAAATAAATACAATCTTAAAAAAAAAAAAAAAGATGAACCTGGTACATCTTATAATACCCAAGTAAGAAAGCTAACAAATCACTGGGGTCATGTCTAAAGGACTCAGGAGGCAACTTAAAGAGGCTTCTACTGCCCCAAATGGGACACTCTGAGCTTCAATAAATATAAGAATTGCAGTGGTTCAAAACCTATGAAGTGTATATAAACCCATCTACTTATACTAATATAATTATCTCCTCCAGGGGATGATAGAACCAATTTGTTATCTTGAAAACTGATAAATTAATGAAAATCATTTACCTTGCTTTTCCTATATAAACTGTACTACTGAACTATCAAATAGTAGATAAAAAGAAGCATCTCTTTTAAAAAAAAAAAATTCCAGAGAATAAAATGAAAATGGCTAAAGTAAGGTATCACCAATTCATAACCCCATGAAATAACACATCTAGACAACAATGTCATTATAAAAGAGAGACAAGAAAACCAGCTGCAATCTTACTAAAGGGATCTAACCTGAGTTTGATCAAGTGTTTGGACTCAATTAGGAAAAGAACATGATAAATGGCACCATGAAAAAAATCTAGACTGCTGAAACCACTATAGGTCAAAATTGCCCAGGTCCTTCAAATTATGAGAAAGTACAAAAACATATTAAAAAATTCAGGCAAGTGTAAACAACAGAGTCTAAAAATGCACACTTGGGTGATAACATCATGAACACAGGAGGTCACTACAAAGTCAGGAGAGTGTTTACTTTTAGAGGGAAGCATGGGGACATGATAGGCTTCTAGGCTTCTGGGTCTGTTGATATTGATATGGATAATGATTACAAGGGTTTTAATGTTACAATAATTCCCTAAATGATGAGATGGAATGAGACAAGCAAATAATTAAATATACCAGTCTGGAGTTCTAGGGCTACATTTGGAAGTAAAATTGATGATATTTACATTTATGGGGATGAACAAGGTCACCAGGAAAGTAGTTGGATTTTTAAAAGACCAGCAACTTTAGTACAGAGCCATGGGGAATGTCAACATTGGGATGTGAAGCAGAGAGTCCATCAGAAAATACATCAGAAAGATGGACAGTTACTTCATAAGTGTAGTGTCAGGAAGTGTGCAACTCCTTTACATCTTCTCAGCACCAATGTTTACTCCAGTCACTGCTGCAACGACAAGTCCCATGAAAGATTTTTTTTTTTAAGATTTATTTCTTTTTTTCAGGGAAAGAGAGAAAGAGCACGGGGCAGAGGCGGGGTCGGGGGGAAAGGGGCAGAGGGAGAGAAAATCTTAAGCAGACTCCGTGCTGAACAAGGAGCCAATGTGCAGCTAGATCTCACAACCCTGAGATCATGACCTGAGTCAAAACCAAGAGTCGGATGCTTAACCAACTACACTACAAAGGCTGCTCCAACGAAGCCTTTAAAGGCTTCAACTAGGTGCAACCAGACGCGTAGGTCAGGTAGAAACCAGATACCTCCCTCCTGCTGCCTTGGAGCTTCTCTGGCCCATGGAGTGGGGAACCATTCGGCACTTAGTGAGGACTAGAAAGATAACACGCGTGGGGGCCCATCCCTGAGCTGGAGGGGATGAGATCTGACAGACACGTTTCTTCTCTTAACCCCCCAGCAGACAGTTCCAAGGCATATTTTATATGACTCTTCAAGGTCTTATAAATAAGGGTCTTCTGAATCAAGCACTGGCTGCATTGGTCAACCATAACCATGGCCAGCAGCAGAATATAACCTTGCTGGCTTTTTCTCCTTGTCTGGGATCTATCATGAGAGCTCCCTGGAATCTTTCCCCCAAATAGACGAGCCTGCATAAAAGTCTTTGTCTCAGGCTCTGCTTTTGGGAGAACTAGTTTTTTAAAGCGAAGATTCAGTTGTACTGAACACTGCCAAGAAGTTAAGGGTACACAGCATGTGACAGATGGGATTCCTGGGAACCCTTACAAGAGCAGTTTCGGGGGAGTGATGGAGCAGAAGCTTGGTGAGGGGAGGCTGAAGACAACAGAAGATGTGGAAATGGAGACAGTAAATTATATAGATGCTTCCTTGAGGGTCCCAAACTGTGGACTCCAGACTCCTCAGCAGCACTTAACACAACTGACAACTCTCTATTTGAAACACATAGTGACTGGAGAGAAGAGCAATGGGCGGGTAGCGAGAGTGATATGTAGGGTCAGGGAAAGGCTTTTGAAAACAGTAGACCATGGGGATGATGAGAATGTCCAGCAGAAAGGGAAAGAGGGGGGAAAACTGCAAATGACATGAAGGAGGATCTTAAGTCCAAGTGTCACATTGGCCTTTGGTGCCTTTCAATCAGGGAAGTAAAAGGAAAGACAGATTTGGAGGCAGAGAAGTTTGTTAGATAGTGAGGAAATAATGGAATTCATGTCTGGTTGCTCTAAGTGCCTCAATGAATTATACCGTCAGGTCAGAAGTTAAAGGAGAACAGCAAGGGGGTGTAGCAATTTTGAGGAAAAAAGAGGAGTGAAATGATTTGGGCAACAAAAACCAGACATATTAGGCAAGTGATAGCTGAGCTGTACTGAGTGCCTGTTTATTTATTTCACTGGAAAGACTGCCAGCTCATTTCTATTCCATTTTGAGGGTAGTGGGCCCAGGGCTATACCCGGGTACTATTTCTAAAAACTTTTTTTTTTTTTTTAAAAACCAATGTGATGGAGTTGGAAAGAAGATTACAAGGAGAAGACCAAGATAGAGATCCAGCTTCTCAAAACAAAAGTAAGGTGGAGGGTAAAGGGTGGTGGCCAATGGGAGTGAAGGCCAGTAGAAGGATGACTGCTTAAAGGAATGTGGTCCAGGGAGAACATTAATTTGGGTCACACAAACAGTACACTTTAGAATATTTTCTTCCAAACAATACATTATACAGAATGATCCTGCTTCCCCTATTTTCCCCTTAGAAAAATAAAAGTTGCATGAATTTATTACAGAGTTAGAGGTGAGATTTATTAAATAACTGCAGGCTTCCTAAACCATGAGCCCAAAAAGGGAAGTTACTAAGTACCACACTGAGCAGTGACATCATTGTTTCCCTAGTTACCCAATGTGGAGGCAGAAATGAATAAGCTAGATATAAATGCAATATCTAATAGGGTGGGAGTGTTAGAACTTTTTATGGCCATGAGGTTGGTTAGCCTTGTAACTCAAAATGTGGTCATTCAAAACATGTAACCAAAAGATGTCATGGGGCTTGTCAACTCATTGCTTATGGCACTGGCAAAATATGTTCTATATTCATTTACTTTGGGGGAAGCTAAATGTAGCTGGTTCTTTGGTCATACCTAAAATCCAGACTTAGGGTTTTATAGATACGTCAATACAAAAACAGATACTTTGTATTTTACACAGAGCTAGTAGATAACAAATATCTAGTACATATCACAAGATTTAAAAATATGTATGTGCTTAGGATGCCTGGGTGGCTCAGTTGGTTAAGCATCTGCCTTTGGCTCAGCATCAGGCTCCTTGCTCAGTGTGGAGCCTGCTTCTCTCTCTCCCTCTGATTCTCCCCCTGCTCATGCCCTCTCTTTCTAACAACAACAACAACAAAAAAGTATGTGCTTATTTATATAATACACATGATTCATTCCTTTTCCTTAAATGATATCTACTCACGGAGACACTGAAAAGCAGAAACAATCCCCTTAACATCTCGATATAAAACTCAATGTCGGGTGCCTGGGTGGCTCAGTGGGTTAAGCTGCTGCCTTCAGCTCAGGTCATGATCTCAGGGTCTTGGGATCGAGTCCTGCATCGGGCTCTCTGCTCAGCAGGGAGCCTGCTTCCCTCTCTCTCTCTGTCTGCCTCTCCATCTACTTGTGATCTCTGTCAAATAAAGAAATAAAATCTTAAAAAAAATAAAACTCAATGTCACTTTTGTGCTTATCACACTATCTAACAATGAAACAGTTCTTTTTTCTTTCTTTTTTGTTTTTAAGGTGATGTCTTTGACAATCAAGTGCCTTAATTCTTTTTTGGAGCAACCCTAACAGGTGAGCTAGAATGATTATTCCCATTTTAGAGTTGGCAAAACTAAAGTATAGAAAGGTTGAAGTTTTGTTGCAAACTCAATTTGTACTGCTTGTTATAATCACTTTTGTTTCAGATTGCATGTATGATCAGTGGCCCAAGAAGGTTTCTGAATTGTGCTGCGTGTCCTCCTCACCTCTAGGATCTGGAAAGCTGTATTTCAGTGCCAAGATTGATACATTAGTAACTAGAAGACAAAACACACTGACTATGACTAACAGACACAGAACCAAGAATTCAGCCTAGGCAACTAATAAACATGCCTGAACAAAAGTACATTTCCATCAGAAGTGTAGAACAGGACTTTTAATTTTTTTTTTTTTGCAGTTTTGTAGAAATCCTCATTTTTCACAGTGTTTAATAATGTCACATCATTTGGACAATAATTTTTCTAGTTTTTGGTTTATCAAATAGTATCTTTTCACTTATTTTTATGGAGTTTTCCTTATTTATTTATTTATTTATTTATTGGAGCTTTATCTTTTAATCAAGACAATAAGTAAACTGTCTTTTTTTTTTTTTTTTAAAGATTTTATTTGTTTATTTGACAGACAAGAGATCACAAGTAGGCAGAGAGGCAGGCAGAGAGAGAGAGGAGAAAGCAGGCTCCCTGCTGAGCAGAGAGCCCGATGCGGGGCTTGATCCCAGGACCCTGGGATCATGACCTGAGCTGAAGGCAGAGGCTTTAACTCACTGAGCCACCCAGGCTCCCCGTAAACTGTCTTTTTAACTCCCAATTTCCAAATAAAAGTTTAACCTCTTTTCAGAATTTTAGGGCTATGCAAATATAGCCATCAACCCAATAAAAAAAAATCCTTGCAGAAGAACAGCATACACTTTAGAGGTTTTACTTTTTTTTCTCTCTCCCCTCTTCTCTCTCTTTCTTTCCTTATATTTTTTCCTTTCAAAATTAAAAGCAGGCACAGTATGCCTTTACCATGTGGAAAAGGGCAAAGTGACTGGATGAAAGCCAACTAGTTGAAATAATAAATCAACTGATATGGTAAGTTTTAGGCAAAATATCTTCAGGTATTCCATTACTTTCTAATATATGTTTCTTCTACTTCTAATTAGTTCTGATAACTTTCTTTAATTTTAATTTTACTAAAGTTATAGATTTTATTAACAGTTTAAAGAGTCAAACAGCTCTAAAAACCTTGTTATAAGTATGAACTTGATTTCTGACTCCCAACCCACCACCACACCTCCAGTCAACCATTTTCAACTCCTTCAGCAGACTGTTATTTACTTTCTCAGTTCCAAATAATATGATCATTTTGTGACTTTTCCATTTTAGTCATTATGTATTTATTTCTCAACATAGAAGAGGAAGATTTAGTTATCTTTTATCTCCCTCTCCTCCACACAAATACACTCCTAAAAAAAAAGAGAGAGAGAGAGATTTTATTTATTTATTTTAGATAGAGAGGGAGAGCACAAGCGAAGGGAAGGGTAGAGGGAGAGAAAAAAATTCCAAGCAGACACCTCCCTGGGTGCAGAGCCTGATGCAGGGCTCGATCCCACAACCCTGGGATCATGACCTGAGCCGAAATCAAGAGTCAGACACTCAACCACCTGAGCCACCCAGGTTAACTCAAACACATAAGCACCCCTCAAATACACACTTTGAATCCCCAAGTTTAGCCCATCATAATTTCAGTTAGATCACTATTCAGTGCTTAAATTATCCTCATTTGTGCCACACTAATATACTATGATTGTATTTCCTTTCGTACATAATTTTCTTTGTTTTTATTAAACCTGAGGTACACAGAATAGGATTAATTGTAATTCATGACACATGCTTCACTGGGCTATGCATGGCCCTTTTTTATTTATTCAATTAGCTCTTCTTTTTTTTTTTTTTAAGATTTTATTTATTTATTTGACAGAGAGAGAGATCACAAATAGGCAGACAGGCAGGCAGAGAGAGAGGAGGAAGCAGGCTCCCTGCTTAGCAGAAAGCCCGATGTGGGACTCGATCCCAAGACCCTGAGATCATGACCTGAGCCGAAGGCAGTGGCTTAACCCACTGAGCCACCCAGGCGCCCTTCAATTAGCTCTTCTTAATAATGGGATTAGCTCCCTTGAACTGACACCTGAAACAAAAGCTAGAGGCACTAGAAGAACCTGTATCTAACAATGTTCTCCTTATCTACAACCAATCCATCTTTCAGTATCCCCTTATCTGAATGAACCACAGTCCTGAATTTTGTGTTGGTCATTTCCTTATTTTCATTTTTATATAACTTTGTTGCATCTACATATATTTCTACATATAGGAATACACAGAGATAATAGATAAAAGCATCTTTTGGGAGTTCACTTTAGAGGTCAACTCCACAATTTGGACCAATTCTTTCACTAAACAAGTTGAAATGCTAGAGAAAAAAAATACATATATATATTTAATCTGCTTGAAATTATCAGAGAGATGACAAAACAGTAAGGAATTGTGAGTTCACATTCAGGGAGAAGAAACCCTTAGAGGTGAGGCTGCAATCTGAGGCTGTCTTCCCCTTAGTCATCTGCTGATTTTGGAAGAGGACGACAAAGCTGCTGGTAAACAACTAAGTCCAACAGGACAAAATTGGAGTTCAGTGTGAACCAAGGATGGGGATGTAACTCCCAGTTTGAGATTGAGAACATTAAAACCTAAACCCAAGGGGTAAAGAGTGGACTGAAAATAGATTAGCCCTTAAAGAGATGGAAGCTCAGTTGAAATTTTCTCAATCCTGTAAGGGATTAAGGTGATCTAATATTGCTGATGCCCTTACAAGTTTTCTAGAAACAAACTCACATCTTCACTGGAGTAAGATGACCTCATCTTAGACCTCAAAGTATCTGTACAAGTTTTCATTTAAAATGGCGGGCATTCAAAGATAACCAAGTATATGACAGCATGATGAAAAACCAAGAAAAACAACAGAGAGGATCAAGATAAGGGAGTTACCACACATAACTTTAAAAAAATTTATGCTTAATATGTTCAAAGAAATAAAGGAAGATGGAAAACTCTGGTAAACAAATGAAGCTATCAGAAAGAATAAAAAATATTCTTAAACTTAATATTCTTAATATTCTTTTAAACTTAAAAACAATAATATTAAGATCCCAGTGAACAGATCTAAAAATAGATTAAACAAAGCTGAAAAGGGAATTAGTGAATTGGAAGAAAACTCAAATAAAAACATCCTAAATGAAACAAGGGGAAAAATGAATAATTTGTTCTGCTCTTTCTTGTTGATTTCTTTCTGTAAGAAATACAGAGGACACAACAGGGGAGAAGGAAAATTGGACAGCAATAATATATAAATAGATAATTATTTACATTTTTCTAAAAATGAAGTATACCAAGTCTCAACTCTCCTCCCGTACATACACCCAGACACATCAGAGTATAACTACTAAACACCAAGAACAAAGGGAAAGAGAAAAATGAAAAAATGACTTTAAAGAAATATCCTATAAAACAGGAGCAATGGAAGCTAAAAGACAACAAAACAATACTTTGAAAGTGCAAAAAGAAAATAAATCCCAAACTACGGGGCACCTGGGTGGCTTAGTGAGTTAAAGCCTCTGCCTTCAGCTCAGGTCATGATCCCAGGGTCCTGGGATTGAGCCCCGCATCCAGCTCTCTGCTCAGCAGGGAGTCTGCTCCCCGCCACACTTGTGATCTTCTGTCAAATAAATAAATAAAATCTTAAAAAAAAAAAAAAAAGAAATCCCAAACTAGAATTTTATTCCCAGAAAATGTAAATATCAAAAAAGAAAAATGAATATATTTTCAGACAAAAACTAAGAGAATTAAAATGTGTTCATCAAGCAGAAGGAAAATTATTTTCGGGAAATTACAAAATGTAAAGAGGCATGAAGAGTGAAAAACCAGATAAATATGTAAGTAAACCAAGTCAATACTGATTGCAGAAAAAAAGAGAATAATGTTCTGTGGGATCAAAAACAGAAAATTAAAATATATGACCACAATGGTAAATAAATAGGAAGGGTGATAAATGGGATTTAAGTGTTTTAAAGTCTTTGAATTTTCCAGGAAAACATGAAAGTACTAATTTGTCAAGGATACAAGGTATAATCTCCAGGATAAAGATAAGAAGAAAAGTAAAGGAATATATGACAAATAAGTGAACAGAAAGAGGATTTTTAAAAAAGATTATTTATTTATTTATTGAAAGAGATTCAGAGAGAGATGGAACTGAAGCAAGGGGAGTGGGAGAGTAAGAAGCAGGGAGCCCCATGACCTGAGCCGAAGGCAAATGCTTCACCGACTAAGCCACCCAGGTGCCCCCAGTATGAAGATTGTCTTTTAAAAAATTAAAATTTCAGGGTGCCTGGGTGGCTCAGTGGGTTAAAGCCTCCGCCTTCAGCTCAGGTCATGATCCCAGGGTCCTGGGATGGAACCCCATGCCAGGCTCTCTGCTCAGCAGGGAGCCTGCTTCCCTTCTTCTCTGCCTGCTTCTCTGCCTACTTGTGATCTCTGTCAAATAAATAAATAAAATCTTTTAAAAAATTAAAATTTTATATAAAGTACATTGTGATATATATTTGAAAATTGCTTTTTTTACTTGTGATGAAATCTTTAATATAAAATTTTTAAAAGATCTTTTAAGAAAAGATTTTTTTTTTTTTTTTTTTTTTTTTTTGTGAGCTCAAACTCACAACACTGAGATCAGGAGGCACATGGTTTACCCATTGAGCCAGCCAGGTGCCCTATTACTTTTTTCATTTATGATGAAATCTTCGGATAAAGTGTCATTCATACATTTATTTGTTTTGATTGCTATAAACTGTTACCCACTCTCTCACTGATAGACAGCTTCTGAGTTGTTTCCAGGTTTTTGCTGAACAGTGCTGTGATGAAACTTCTTTTGGATTTCTCTTACTTTATATATTTTAACTTTTTTTTCCACCTGAAAGAAGATTGCTGGGTCACAAGTATGTTTTTGTTTTTGTTTTTGTTTTTGTTTTTGTTTTTGTCACCCAACTTTGGAAGGTAATCCCAATGCATTTTTAATTTTTTTAATCTCATGAGCAACACAAATAAGATTTTGAGTCTACATCTTCTCCACAATTTGGTATTATCAGTCTTTTGTATTTTTGCCAGTAAAATGGCTACATCATTGTAGTCTTGATTTGCATTTTCCTGCTCACCAATAATTCTGACTATCTCTTTGCATTTATTGATCATATGTAATTTCCTCTTCTGTGAAATACTTCAGATTTCCTGGCTACTTTTTATTGGGTTGTTTGTGGTCTTCTTATTAGAAGTTCATTATATATTCTTGGTATTATTTGTCATTTATGCATATTATAAATATCTCCTTAAGATTCCATCTTTTCACTTGCTTTTGATGAGTATAAATTCTTAATTTTAATAAGCCCTGAAAAACTTTTTAGTTTTCTCTTAATTTAACAATGGTCTTTTTATAGATTTGCTTTACTTCTTGATGGGCTTGTTCCTAATTTAATCCAAATCCCTCCCAAAGTGTCCAGGTTTTCTCTTGAGATATTCAAATTAGGTAATCCAACAATTTCAACTTCCTGAAGAATTCCTTCCTGGGAACTTATGACATGTTCCATCCTGGACATGTTGCTTTCTAGGCATAGCTGTCACTTTGAGGTCTCTAATCAATCCATCCTAGAGACTCTCCTTTTCTTTATGTTTCTTGGGTCCTAGGTCTTACTCTTTTTTACTTCACTTCCTTGTTTTTGTGGGACATATCCCCCTGTAGCTTCCTGACAAGAGGTGCAAGGGAGATAGATTTTTAGAGATCTCCATTCCGCCCTCATACTTTTGGATGGGAATGGAAATGAAATTGGAAATAATTTTCCTTCAGAAGTTTGAAGACACTGTTTCATTGTCTTACTGCTTCTACTGTTGTATTTGGAGGAGTTTAGTGCCATTCTAATTCTTAATTCTGGTATGAAATCTCTTTTCCCCAACCCTCTGGAGATTGTAGGATTTTCTCTTTTCCCAGTGCTTTGAAATGCCAAAATAGGATATAATGTGGGTCTATTTTAGACCACTGTGCTGGGCAACCATGCCCAATTCTAAAAAATTTTCTTGAGTTACCATCTATAATTTCTTGCTCTCCATTTTCTCTGTGTCCTCTTTCTGGAAACTCTATTATTCAGGTATTGAATCTTCTGGATTGGTGGTCTTATTTTCTTATTTTTTTTTCTCTCCTACTTTCTGTATCTTTGTCTTTTTAAAAGATTGTTTATTTATTTCTTTAAAAGAGATACAGACAGAGATGGAACAGAAGCAGGGGGAGTGAGAGAGGGAGAAGCAGGGAGCCCCATGTACTTTCTGACATAAATCCTAAATTCTACTTTCTGTGTTGATCTTCTAGTTCATCCAAACTTCCTTCATATCTGCTATCTTCATTTCCAAATGCTCGTTTGTTCTCTGAATTTTTTTTAAACATAACACCTGTTCTTCTTTTATGAATGTAACAACTTCTCTTACTTTTTCAACATTCCACTCACTCACAGAGGTTTTCCCTGTTCTTTGTGTATTCCCCGGTTGTTTGCTCAAACCAAAAGCTGTCCACCAGAAAGCAGATTAGTAACTCTTGCATGTATGTGTAACTTGTTTACTTAGTCTTCATAATGAAGGCAATCTAGCTGGGCCTATTCCTTGGGAGATTCTCAATGTCAGTATCTTAGTTCTATTCCTTGGGGACTTCCTGATGTCAGGATCTTAGTTCTTTTCTCTCCCCCAGAGAAGATTTCTATTTTTCTGCCAGCTGCCTATTGGTTGACAGCCAGCAGTCTGGGAGCAGAGAAGGTCAGGGGAAGTTGCTGTGCAAAGTGGAAAGGAATAAAAGAATAATTGCTTCATTAACACACTGACAGAGAAGTCTTAGCCCTATATTCACCCTTGCCTTCCAGAGATACCTCTGTCTTTGGGGGATTTTGCAATGTAAATTAGGTTTCTGTTCAGCTTTCCTTATTGCTAGTTTAGGATTGCTTTCTCTAGTCCCCTAAGTCAATAACTATATGCTTTGTAGCCTTCAAAATTTTGACACTCTTGTCTTCCTTCCTGTTCTCTCCTTTATTTTAGGTTTGTGCCTTTAACTGAAATTTAACTTAAGCTTTTTAAAGGACTGTCAGATCAATTCAACAATCATATTGTGAGCACCTATCATGTGCCAAGTTCACAGATTCATCACAACATTAATGGATCGTGGGTTTAGGACTGTTATTAAATGCTGAACTAGAATGATAGATGCTTGTCAAGTCTTTATTGTTCTCCTTGCAACCACTGGGCTACTTTCTCCAGCTCTGATGTTCTTTGTTTATTCTTTTATCTCTAGGGTACCATTAATTCTTTTTCTCATTTTCTATTGACTGGAAACATCTTTTCTCATCTGAAATTTCCTTTTAGATTTAAGCACATAACCTATTTCTGAGTCTGTGTCTTCTTTCTACATAAAAATGTCTCTTTTACCAATCTAGGATAAATAGAGAGGATTTTAAACTCTGTCTAGTAAGAAACATTACTTCTAATTTGTATTTGAGCTAAAAACACATCCTCTTCCTCACTCTCATTGGACAGTATCATGACTCTCTCTATGCCACAGACCTGGCAGAAGTGATTCAGACTACTATAGTTAATCATTTTACATGTTAAAATGGATTATTATTTACTGTGGCTCGCTATGTACTAGGAATTTTCATATATGTTGGCTCTACTGCTTTCTGGAGGCATAGCAGCTAAATTCCAACTCTACGAGTTATTAGCTACATGACTTTGTGTGAATTTTTTGTGTGTGTGCTTCATTCCTATCGTAAAATGAAGACGATAATAATGGCACCTCCCTTAAATGACAGCTTTTTCTTTGGCAAAATGAGTACAATAATAGTACTTCCTCCAAAAAATCATTTTGAAAATTAGTTGTCAAGCCCTGAGCAGAGCACCTGGTGCATAGTAGGCTTCATGTGTTACTAACAACAGCACTGTAATTATTTCTGTCCTCATCTAACAAATCAGGAAACAGAAGTTCAGAAAAGTTTACTTAATTTGTTTACGGCTGCATAGTTTAGTCAACAGCAGTGCTGGAATGCTAACTATGGCAATCCTGTTAATATAACACGTTTTTGAGAGTTTGATATACCATGTGTCCATTAAAAAATGTAGTTCTTTTTAGACTTAAGTGTTTATTAATTGCCAATTATGTACCAGACAACACGGAGTTTAAATGGAATAAAACTGACTCAGTTGGCAGGAACAATTTCACAAGTGAATGAGAAGAGAAAGTAGGAAATGTCCACGCAACGGGGTAGTCTGGCACAGCCGTCAAAACCTGGGTGGGCTGAGGAGGACATCCACAGGGGGTGGGACCTAGGGGAGGAGGTAGCAGCTGCAACCCTGGGTAGGGTGACAGAAACTAAGTGCGATGAAGCAGGGATTTGCATGGGAAAGTGGGCAACACTGGCAAAGGAGATGGGCTACTACATAGAGGGGAGTTAATAAAATAAATAAATATATTAAAGATAATAGGAGACAGATTGTTCATTGTCAGAGAAGGGGGTTACAAAATATGGACAAGATGAAAAATAAAATGGACTTTGTGGTATTGGAATTATAATTATCAATTACTGGAATTGAGGATAATGATGTAAGTTGTAATCTGTTCAGGAATTAGTAGCTTACAACCTTCCAACAAAGACAATCCCAAGCCCAGAAAGCTTCAGGGTAAATTCTCATAAACACTTTATGAAGAAATAATAATAATTCTACTCAAAGTAGTTTAAAAAGTAGAGGAGGAAATACTTCTAAACTCCTTCTGTTAGGCCAGCATTACAATGACACCAACAATCAAAGATATTCCAGTAGGAGGAAGTTAGAAATGGGGAGGGGGGGGAAGGGTGGCGCAGTCACATGTCCAGCTCTTGGTTTCAGCTCAGGTTGTGATCTTGGAGTCGTCTGAGATCAGGCCCTAGGTTGGGCTGCGCGCTCAGCCAGAAGTCTGCTTCAGATTCTCTCTCCCTCTTGCTCCCTGTCCCGCTCGTGCAAAAAAAAAAGAGAGAAGCTTAAAAGCTGATAACCCTCATGAACATAGATAGAAAAATTCTAAACAAAATTTTAGCAAATCAAATCTAACAAAATATTAAAAGAATAGTGCACCATAACCAAGTGGGATTTATCCCAAAAATGTAGGGTTGGCTTAACATTATAAAACCAATCACTGGAATTCATCATGTTAACAAACTCAAAAAAGAAAAACATGGTCATCTCAACAGATGCAGAAAAAACATTTGACAAAATCCAACTGAGATTCTGCTACCACCTTTCCCTTGTCAAGGGAAACCTCTGTTGAAAATCACAGTTTTACAGGGAGCAAAACAGCAGACAACTGTGTTCTGTTTTTGAGGATATACAAAAATGGACTCATACCCATTCTTATTACACACTGCTAGTGTTATGCTCTAACTTTCTATTATGTCTAAACTAAATACATTATGCTATAGTTTAACTCAGTGTTTCCCACTCTGTTCCGTGAAACATTAGCATCTTTTGAAATTTAAAGCTCTTCCTGTACCTTCAAAATATAATTAACACATTAAAAAGTTCTAACTCCAACGAAGAAACCATATCCAAAATTTTTTTTATTTGAATTTTGATCATTGCTTTCCTATCAGGGTAAATTATTCTATATTTGCTGCTAAAAGGATTTTATTTTGACCCACCCATCTGTTCTTGCTTATATACTGTATAATTATTCACAGAGACTGAAAAATTAGCAAGGTTACAGCAGTCTGGAACAACGTCACAGAAGGGCAGATGTTCCTGACTTTGGCCTTGTGGCTGAACAGTCTCCTTTAAATACCACCTTCAGGGGCGCCTGGGTGGCTCAGTGGGTTAAAGCCGCTGCCTTCTGCTCAGGTCATGATCCCAAGATCCTGGGATCAAGCCCCACATCGGGCTCTCTGCTCCGCGGGGAGCCTGCTTCCCTCTCTCTCTCTGCCTCTCTGCCTACTTGTGATCTCTGTCTGTCAAATAAATAAATAAAAAATATTAAAAAAAAATTGGGGCGCCTGGGTGGCTCAGTGGGTTAAGCCTCTGCCTTCGGCTCAGGTCATGGTCTCGGAGTCCTGGGATCGAGCCCCGCATAGGGCTCTCTGCTCAGCGGGGAGCCTGCTTCCCTTCCTCTCTCTCTTTGCCTGCCTCTCTGCCTACTTGTGATCTCTCTCTGTCAAATAAATAAATAAAATCTTTAAAAAAAAAATTAAAAAAATAATAATAAAAAAAAATAAATAAATACCACCTTCATTATGGCATTCCTCTACTCACAGACCTCCCTAGATACACTATACCACCAACACAGAAACTGGCAACTTTTCTTAACTAATCTTTGAATTTCATTTTTAAAAGATCTTATTTATTTGAGCAAGAGAGAGAATGACAGAAAGTACGAGTGCGGGGAGGGACAGAGGGAGAAGCAGACTCCTCCACCAAGCAGGGAGCCTGATACAGGACTTGATCCCAGGCCCCTGGGATCATGACTAGAGTCAAAGACAATGCTTAACCAACTAAGCCACCCAGGCGCCCTTATATCTTCCAATTTCATAAAAGAATCTAAAATGTTTATCCCAGATGAACAAAAAAATAAATTGTCCAAAAAATTTAGAAATCACAAAGATATCAACTAAAGTCACTTTTACTTGACTCATAGGAGCACTTTTTTTTTTTTTCCAAGATTTTATTTATTTATTTGACAGAGAGAGAGAGAACACAAGTAGGCAAAGAGGTAGGTGGGTGGGTGCGGGAAGCAGGCTCCCTGGTGAGCAGAGAGCCCGACAACGCAGGGCTCAATCCCAGGACCCTGAGATCAGAATCTGAGCCGAAGGCAGAGGCTTAACCCACTGAGCTACCCAGGCGCCCCTCATAGGAGCACTTTAAGGAGGCTTGTCTCCATATACCAAGAGAAAGCCAAGTGGTAAAAGTGAAATTTCTACTGGTATTTCCAGGTGCTACAGTCTGAATGCTTGTGTTCCCCCACATTTCATATTTTGAAATCTTAACCCCTAAGAAGACAGTATTGGGAAGTGAGGCCTTTGGGAGGTGAATAGGTCATGAGAGCAGAACTGTATGAATGGGATTAATGCCCTGATGAGAGACCCACCTTTCTGCCATGTGAGGTGACAGCAAAAAGAAAATTGTTTATGAACTAGGAAGCAGCCCTCACCAGACAGTGAATCTGCCAGACCCTTGATCTTGGACTTCCCAGCCTCTGGAACTGTGAGGAATAAATCTCTGTTGTTTGTAAGTTACCCAGTTTATGATATTTTGTTATTGTAACCTGAACAGACTAAGATACTAACACACTGTTTCATTCCATAAGCATGGAAAACACATTGAAGGGAATTGTGTCCTATGAGAGGTGAATCTATAAAAAAGCTGGGCATCAAGTCATAAACCTACCACAGAAAAACAAAATAAAACAGGAAACCCAGCAGAGCACTTTCCTTTTGTATGCCCAGGGGATTGGTGACTTATTCTTTGTGCAAAGTACTGCACATCTTAGAAGCAAATAGTTTAAATAAGGTAGTAATATATTTAAGAGCACCTTTTGAAAGTTACAATCCCTGAGGAAGACAAAAGAATCTTTTCATTGCAAAAAAGAATTCAAACACATCTGTTATAGCAAAGGAGCAAAATGAATCGTGGTGTGGGTAGGATGCTGAATTCACAAGAAGCAGCATTTTCTTCAAGCCTGATCCTGGATAAGTAATTTTTATTTTTATTTTTTTTTATTTATTTATTTTTGACAGACAGAGATCACAGGCAGAGAGGCAGGCAGAGAGAGAGGGGGAAGCAGGCTCCCTGCTGAGCGGAAAGCCTGATGTGGGGCTCGATCCAAGGGCCCTCAGATCATGACCTGAGCTGGATAAGTAATTTTTAAAGTAGAATGCCTTTTTCTTACCACTTGGAATAGTTCTTGGATGAGTTATAAAGTGTTTGTGAGAACTACGCTAGACCAATGGTCATTTCCTATAAACAGAAACAAAATTTCAGCTAACCAAGAATAGTGTGACAAACATTATTTTGACTCTTCCGCTGAGGCTGTAGTTTGAAACCCATAAAAACAGGAAGATACTGAAATCAATCTACCATGATCTGACCATACTCGTGAAATCACAACAAGCCCTAAAAGACATATGCTCTGAAGCACATCACAAGTGACACACTTGCATCGTACTGTATTGTGTATTTTGTCTTCCATTTCAAAAGGCAAAGGACCCATATTTCTAAAAAAAAATCTCAGAAATACACTAATATTAGTTGTACTTAGGGCTAGTACGAATGCAGTAGGAAAAACTATGGCAAAAGCAGATAATTGCACTGACTCAACCAAACTATTATTTTCTGTTTCAGGAAAGAGGCTTTTAAGACAGAAACAGTTTTAAGTTAAACCAACCTACTTTTAGGAGACTGTCCCTTGTAAATTATACCTATTTATACAAATAATTTTACTCCAAAAAATACTTACTGAGGAAATATATATTTAGCGGGGACTTAACATCTTTTTAGCAGTGCCATGGTCTTCGAGAAGAACACGGAAGAAATTTAAGCTACATTCTCTGCTCGG
The DNA here is from genome assembly GCF_010015895.1 of Lontra canadensis. Lineage (NCBI taxonomy): Eukaryota > Metazoa > Chordata > Mammalia > Carnivora > Mustelidae > Lontra > Lontra canadensis. The sequence goes on from NW_022630998.1 coordinate 47,461,143, forward strand.
CTTCACCCTGTTAATTTTAGAATTCTAGAAATAATACTAGAGGTTGTTTAAAAAGGAAAATGTTTTCTTTCCTCGATGAAACATATTTGCAGACATGAATCTTAAACAAAGGTAAAATCCTGGATACTCTATTTTTTATTTACCTGGATGGAAGTGGCCATCTCTGTGTCTAGATAGCTCCTACCACCCTAAAATAACCGAATTTTTTTTCCTTCATTAAATAACTGGCTCATTAAATTTGCATCTAGAAAAGGACAGTTTAATTGTCCACTGTCACGTCACTGATATTTATTAACTAGGACTACATCTGACAGAAATACATGTCCTATGTGCACCAAGAGAGAGCAGTCATAGCAGCATTATCTGCAGAAGGTCCAAAGTGCAGACAACCCAGACAGCCAACACAACACAATACTACAAAGCAATGAAAATGACCACACTGCAGCTACATTCAACCACAGGGATAATAAACGGAAGAAGCAAGACTAAAAAATATATCAAGTATGACTGTATTTATAAAAAGTTGCTAAACATGCAACACTGAACTATTTAGATGTATCTGGTGTATACAGCTGCACACTCAAGTGGTAAAACTATACAGGAAATGATTACCGAAAAATGGAAAGCTAAAGCTTCCTCAGAGAAGAGAGGATAAGTGTGGGGAGTAGGTTGTGACTGCCAAGGGACCCACAAGGCTTTTGTCATGTTGGTCAAATTCTTCCACATTGCAGTTTTTTCACCTATGGGTGGCAGTTACAAGGGACGTTTATTCTCACAACCCTTTGCAAATTGTAGATGTCATGTTACCACTTCTTAAAATAAGAGTATTATGCACCACAGTAAAATAGTTCTAAAAACCCAGGGGTTACCACGTTAAATATTAATTACACATGTATGTGTGTATAATATACACACTAAAACCTACTGGTTTCAAGGGGGAAAAAAGCACAGTGATTCTATCCTGTACTTCTCTTGTTCTTGTCCTCTTCTGCTGAGCAAATAACAAAAGAGCGAAGGAACTTAGAAAATGAAAGAGATAGGGTTTAGAGGTACATAAAGAATACTATGCCCTTTCATTAATGTTATTTGAGAATGTAAAAGATTTATGCGCCTTTTGGCTGATGGTGGAATTGCATGTATATTCTTAGTCTCTCCTTTGTCTATTGATATAACCTGCCGATACAACTATGCAAAAGTAGCACCTGAGGAAAAATGAGCATCATTCTGTCCTTATAGTTGTGACACAGAAGCAGCTGTCCTTTGATTCACACCTAATGGCCTGCTCCTAAGTTTCCTGCTTCCACCAGTAATATTGATTCTAATCTTTAGAAAGTCTGCTTCTTTGAAATACAACAACAAAAAACCCGCACCGAACTAATTCAGCCATGTCTGCCTGTAAGTTATTTGACCTGTGTTTGGCCCAAATCAACCTATTTTTTCCTCCACTCTGCTAAATTAGTTGGGTAATAGATTATTATGTTACCTTTTCATCTAGCCTGCGGGGGGAAAAAATGTGAATCTAAATACTGGTGATACAATGATATCCCCAAAGTTTCCTTCAGCAATGATTGCAATACAAGTCTTGGTTAACAGACTGACATTTTCAAACTCTGATATATCACACAAGAAAGAAAATGGTTGACCAACTGCTCACCTCTATGCTCCAGAATGGATTTCCTAAAGGGCACACAGAAAAATCGATAGGACAACTTTATTCTCCTGCCTGTGACCAGGATACATTCTATAGTTCTTGGGTAGGTCAAAATCAGTTTTACATTTAAGAATACCTGAATCTGATCTGGGCTCTTAGAAGTTAACCGTCATTTTTTCCAAGTCAATCCCACCAAGTAATGTTGTGGTTGGTATAAACAATGCTGAGGGCTATACGGGTCACTCTTGATCTCTACCAAAGGTTTATCTTCAAGCAAATTGTGATCCAAAGCTTGGCAAAATAACCAACAACACTGCTTAAGTCACATGTGGCCAACAGTCTGCCTATTTAATCTAACAATCAGAATTAATGCCTTAAAGGCAAAAGAATTATTTGTCTATCTCCTGGCAAAGACAAACACTGAAGGAAAGTGGGAAACTCTTTTTAGGCTGGTGCATTACTTTCTCCTGGGTTAATACTTCCTCTCACATGAGGAATAAATCCTGCAAGTAGGAAAGGAAAAAGAGCTATAAAGCAATCTTACAATGAAGTTGCATTATTCTACCTAAGCAGTAACTACATTATAGTCCATTATATTGCTCAAAAATAGTATGGGTCAAAGGGTATTTCCCAAATATAACTAAATACTATAAGATCATGATACAACAGAGTTATAAACCATAACTCCTGTTCCCCAACATCACGTTCTATTTGGAGTGACACTGAATTAGAGTCAGTTCCCCAAAACATCACTCATTTTCAAATATAAATTCTAAGACTTATTTCAAAACCAAATCTCATTATGTTGGGATTCATTACCCCTTGGCTTATATAATACCATGGTTGTCCTCACTTAAAATGAAATAAAAACTGACAGTACAGAATATACCTCTTCCTATGGAGCAGAAGAAAACACGCTCTAGGACAAAATGTAAACATCACACATCAAGAAAGCATCTTAACAGAGGAGGGATAAAAATATAACCTTACATTTGTGAGTAACTGGAATTCAAATTCTGGCCTTCTGATTTCATGGCTGGTGTGCTTTCAATACAACCCAGGTGTCCTTAGCTTCCTTGATAATGATTTATCCAAAATCTTCCTATGGAAAAAAAAGTGATTTTAGAAAGTAACTGCAACAGTTCAGTCTTTTGCTTTTAATGACAAACGTGTCCTCATTTATTTTTACCACCTCTCCCAAATGATTCCTTATAGAATAAAATCTGAGAGGGCGCCTGGGTGGCTCAGTCGGTTAAGTATCTGATTCCTGATTTCCGCTCAGGTCATGATATCAGGATGCGAGATCATGTGAGATTGGGGCTTGTGAGATCGAGCCCTGAACTGGGCTCCGTACTGGGTCCCTCTGTCCCTTCCCCACCTCTCTCTCTCTCTTTCCTGCTGTCTAAAAAAATAAAAGTAAAAGCGGAGGGGAAAAACCATGCATTTTCTTTTTTTGTTGTTGTTTGTTTTTGTTTTAAGATTTATTTATTTATTTATTTGACAGAGAGAGATCATAAGTAGGCAGAGGGGCAGGCAGAGAGACAGAGAGGAGGAAGCAGGCTCCCTGCCGAGCAGAGAGCCCGATGCGGGACTCGATCCCAGGACCCCGAGATCATGACCTGAGCCAAAGGCAGAGGCTTAAGCCACTGAGCCACCCAGGTGCCCCAAACCATACATTTTCAAAGCAAACTTTTTCTCTGAAGATTTCTCCCTAGCATATGAGGAATTAGAAAATCACAGCCATATGCCTTCTCTTCCCACTGCTCAGCAGCAGTGACCAAGCAGAAAGATAACCAAAGCAAGAATAGGATTTAGAGACTCCAAATAATATTACAGACAATTTTAATTGAACACTAGATCAGAAATTAAGTATAAATGCTTTCTAAATCAAATATGGTTTAAAATTAATTAAATACTTAAGGCAAGAAGCTTACTTGTTAATTCATTAAAGTCAAGATCACACTTATTCAGATAATTTCAACCATCTAGCAGCTTCAACTGCAATTTTATTTTCTTTAATTAATCTCTCTCAAGATACATATAGACATATAGCACAATCATAATTTTATTGGGTTATAATATCACTTTAAAATTTTATAAGGCAGTGTGGTGATTTTTGTACGATTGCGGGATTCTGAGTTTTGATAAAGGATGTCAGTTCACGAATTACAGTTGTTGCTGTATTTAAATTAAGCTTCCCTCAGTTTTTGGACAGCCAGTGATTGCTTATATAAATAAGTAATGTGCTGTGTATACACCGAAAATAAAATTTTAAATGGTTATCTTTGGGCCAAACTGGGTCTCTTAAAGCAAAAATAGACAATTCTCAATCAACGCATACCAACACTGCATTAGACATTTTTAAAGTTGACTAACTCAGAGAAGGAATTCTAAAACAATTACCCAAAGCATGCAAAAATGTCACCCACGTAGACTAGTTTTATTAAACTAACTGCATAAGAAGCTCTGTGTCTGAAAATGGAATAGAGAAATCTGACATACAATACTCATGTTATCAGGAAAATATTAAAACATATCAAAAATAACTTAAAAAGTTGCAATCAACTATTTCATATCTGTGGTTTCTGATTAGTTGAATGTTGCTTTTCAGTGATTGACCTTCCTCATTCAACATCCTTGCTTAGGTTCAAAGTTGTCAAAACTGACAGAGAACTTGGTTGGACAGCATAGAATCCCCCACCAACGGCTAGGAGAGGAGTCTAGGGAGAAGGAGACACAGCAGTTTTCTCTTGCAATTATGAAGTAATAGACTTGTCTAGATCAGTGATTTCCAAGGTTGTCTGCACATTGGAGTCGCCTGGGGAGTCATAACACTATTGATGCCTGTATCCCATCACTAAAAAGTATGATTTAATTGATCTAGGTGTGGCATGAGCTTTGGAAATTTAAAAGATCTCTAGATGATTCTAACATGTAGACAAACTTGGAAAGATAAAATGGCCTATGTTCTTTCATATTCCTATCTTAAAAATTTTTGATGAATTAGGTTCATGTCTTTTTTAGCACCATTCCTTTATCAGTCTCATGCCATTTGGGGAGAATGACCAAAGCACAGCTTGTTCTGGAATACTCTCAAAAGGAGAATAAAAGGAAGAATAAGAGGATGAATAAGCTAACTTTCATAAAATGCTTTTTCATGACAATAATTACTAGGGTATGGCTTTTTTTTTTTTTTAATCCAACGCCTAGAAACTTTGTTCACTATCCTAAAGCCAGACAGAAGAATTAGAGAACACTGTCTACAATAATCTGGGGTTTAAGTTCATCTGGATTTGTATGATCTAGTCTAGCTTTCCACTTTATCAGATGGGGCACAGGCAGCTGCTAGAACAAGGAAGAGGAATAAGGAATCGGGTCTTACACATGAATAAACCTGTGGAGATACTAAGTTCATTAATGTTCTTGTTGGCAGGAATCAGAATGGCTTAAGAGGCAGCCAAGTTGAATTACAGGTTTGATTTACCTAAGAGATACATGTTCTGCGGACATAAGCATTTTTTTTTTTTTTTAAAATTTTGCACCAGCCTCAAGGCAGGCTTGAGATGAAACAAAGTGCAGCCCTTCCTTTCACAGTTAAGATTCAGTTGTGTTTCCCTGTGGTTTCTCTGTGGGGGTATTTGAGCTGTCTAGATGAGAGAAGAAAGAAAACAGTTTTAAAAGTTCAAAAGTGTCAGTTTATCACTAGCAAATAATGGGCACAACTAAATATCTTTACTCCTCAAAAAAAAAAAAAAATGCCCACAACACATGAAATACGTGAGTAGACTGAAACAGGAAAGCACATATCACAATGTCAGGAATTCAAAATAACAGCATGTAACTTCATTCTGATACAGGGGTTAGCATGCTTTAGGGAGGTTGAGGTACTGCTCCATTGCTATTAAAATAAATGACCAATATGGTCAACTAATATTTGACAAGGAGCCAAGAATACTCAATAGAGAAAAAGACAGTCTTTTCAAGAAATGGTGCTGGGAAAATTGGATGTTCAGATGTAAAAGAATGAAACTGGACCACTATCATATACCACTCACAAAAATTAACTCAAAATGAATCAAAGACATAAATGTGAGACCCGGAGCAGGGGTGACTAGGAATTAGTTGAAACTCCTAGAAGTAAACACAGGAGTAAAGCATCTTGACATTGGTTTTGATAATTAATTTTTGAATATGACACCTAAAGCACAAGCAACAAAATAAAAAATAAACAAGAGGGACTACCTCAAATCAAAAAGCTTCTGAAAGGGCAAAGAAACTTTTAATAAAGTGAAGAGACAACCTATGGAATTGGAAAAAATATTTGCAAACCATCTATTTGATGATGGGTTAATACCCAAAATATAAAAAAATCCTCAAACAACTCAATAGCAAGAAAATCCAATAATCTAATTAAAACATGGGTGAAGGACCTGAACAGGCATTTCTTTCCTTTTAAATGATTTTATTTATTCATTTGAGACAGAGAGAAAGAGATAAGCAGGGGGGAGAGACAGAGGGAGAGGGAGAAGCAGACTCTCCAATGAGCTGGGAGTCCAACATGGGACTTGATCCTAGCACCCAGAGATCACGACCTGAACTGAAGGCAGATCCGAGCCATACACTAAGTGAAATAAGTCAGTCAGAGAAAGACAAATACTGTATGATCTCAACTTGTAGGTGCAATCTAAAAAGAAAAAAAAATGGAAAAAGAGATCAGACTTGTGTTTACTAGATGCAGTGGGTGGGGGAGGGTAAGTGGAGGGAGGAGGTCAAAAGGTACAAACTTCCAGTTATAAGTGAGTACAAGGGATGTAATGTACAACATGATGACTGTAGCTAGTACTGCAGTATGAAAAATAAAAAAGTTGTTGAGAGCAAATCCTGTGAGTTCACATCAGGAGAGAATTTTTAACTTCTTTCTTTTCTTTTTATTATATCTATAGAAGATGGATGTTACCTGAACCTATTGTGGTAATCATTTCACAAAATATGTAAATCTAGCCATCCTGCTCTAAGCCTTGAACTTACACTGTGATATATGTCAATCATTTCTCAGTAAACTGGAAAAAATGATCAGATCATTATAAGGATATGGGGATGTCACCATCCAAACCCTTTCCACTTCAGGACATAATACAATCTGTTGTCAGTTCAAAACTGTAATTGGGCAAACCAAGACATTCCTAACCTCAGTGGGAAGAGGGGCAAAGGAACCTAAGGAGAGGAGTGTGCTGTGAGTAAACTGTAGGTCGTGGACACAAACGGTGAAAAGTAGCTTATACAGAACAATTTTAAAGATTTCTTTGGTTTAGTGAAATAGAAAATTTTCTGTAAGTCCATATAGCTATTCTCAAGATCATTCTTGTCTTAGGGAGGGCTGACTGTACCAAAACACATGGAGACAGGACAGAATCTATGTTCTTGATTATTTCCAAATATGTAAAATCCCAAGATGTGCTCTTTTGGCAAGTAACATGGCAATTTTTTTTTCTTTTTTCTTTTTTTAAATTTCTATTTCTTTTCAGTGTTGGCAATTTGGTTTTCATTTCTAGTGCCAACTGCAACCAGTTGTTTCTTTTGAAGCTTTAAACTTAGGTCCAACACCGAACTGTTCATTTCCTTCTGTCTTCTGCTTTTGCTTCCCCCATATCTGTTGCCAAAGTTAGGCTACCACCCACACAACTGCCAACCCAGAACCCAGGAGTCCTCACGAGCTCCTCCCTTTGCATTTCAGTGCATGCTTCCCAGTCTTACACATTACGTATCCTAGTTAGCAAATTAATCCTCCCCTCTCCTCTTCACCCCTTCCGCCACCACTACAGGTCATGTCATCATCCTAACTGGTTTCCATAACCCTAATTTCGTGTTCTGTCAACACTCCCACTACCCTTCTGGATATATTACTCAATATATAATATATATTACTCAATATTACTCAATATATCCCACTACCCTTCTGGCCCTATTACTCAAATATGAACATACCACCACCCTGCTTATTCTTTTTTTTTTTTTTAATTTTTAAAATGATTTTATTTATTTATTTGAGAGAGAGAGAGAGAGAGAGAGAGCGAGAGCATGAGAGGAGAGAAATCAGTGGGAGAAGCAGACTCCCTGCCGAGCAGGGAGTCTGATGTGGGATTCTATCCCAGGACTCCAGGATCATGACCCGAGCCGAAAGCAGTTGCTTAACCAACTGAGCCACCCAGGCGCCCCACCCCCCCTGCTTATTCTTGAAAAACTTTGTCCCTTTACTCTTGTACTCCTTTGCCTGCAATGTTTATCCCTCCATGTTCTTACTCTAGCTGACTCGCTTTTACATTTAGCTTCAGAATAACATTTTCTCCCTCAAACCTTTTCTATCAGGCTGTGTTAGGTGTTTCCTCTTTTGTGTTTATATCACCTTGTAAATAACTTTATTGGAGCATCTGTCACATTGTTATTGTTTACATGTTTATCTTCTCTTCTGACCTATGAATGAAAAGCAAGCTCTACTTCCCATTCACTATTGCTGCTCCTACACCTGGCACCCAGAGGGGGCTTACTAAATTGATTTATGCTGAATCAGTGATTCTTCATCTATGCCCTGGAATTACCTAGGGAACTTTTAAAAATACTGAGGGCTGGGTTCATCCCAGACCAATCTGGCACAGTGGGGCTCAGGGGTTCTCACAAGGCTGCCTTCATGGTGTCAGCTGGACTGTCGTCATCAAGCCTTGACGGAGGGAGGAAGAGGTTGCAGCCAAGCGCATGCATACAGTTATGGTAGGATTCGGTTCCTCACTGACTGTAGGCTAGAAGCCCTCTCCCATTCCCCTGCCTCTCCGGAGGGTAGCTCACAACATGACAGACCGGCTTCCATTAAAGTGAGCGCGTGAGAGGGCAAGATAGGGTGAGCCAGATGGGAGCCAGAATCTTTCTGTAATCTAACCTTGGAAATGACATCCTATCACTTTTACCAGGTTCTATTAATCAGAAGTATGTTATTAGATCTCTCTAAACTAAATGAGAGGGAATACAACAGGGGTATAGATACCAGCAAGTGGGTATCATTGGGAGCCATCTTAAAAGCTGCCTACTACAGATGTTTAATACTTGACTTAAAAATTAACCTACTTTAAAGGAATCTCAACCAGAGTATCTTAACATTAGGGGTATACATATCACTGATTTCTTTGTAAAACCAACTGAACTTGCTTTGACAGAGATGAACCAAAAGTAAGCTGATAGGTGTACTTTTTAATAAATTTATATTTTTCTTTCATTATCTAAGGATGCATCAATTTAAGGCCATTTAAACAAAATAATGTCAAAGCAAGTCAGCTTGCATAACTCCAACTTTCACATGGCCTTATGAATTAGGCCAATGTGCTTTCCAAAGATTAAAAGTGCCCCTTTCTTTTTCCAAACATTTCCCCAGTTATTCAAGTTCACAAAAAACAGGCCACTTTAAGGATTTAACATATAATTTCTTTTTAGTGAAGGGCAGTTAACAGTAAATCTAAAGGCAAAATACCAAACAAAATAGGCAAATTAACGTACGGACTATGTTAAGCTGAAGAGACTAATCAACTTAACCTGCCATTTTAGAGGAAAAAGCCAGTGTACTGCGTAACATTAAACACTGATCTTAATTACCAAAATTTAAGCCTTCCTCAAAGATACTATCAATACAAAAGGATCCATTCATCTTTGGACTGCTTATTATTCAGTGCTAAGGTGGAAAGTTGAAGTTGCTTAATGATATTTACCAAAACTACACAAAATAGTAAAAGCAAAAAGAAACTGAAGTTAAAGCACAAATGGCTGGTATACTTGAAGTCTGATGTTAACAGCACATTTATCTCAAATCCTAACCTCTTAGTTTATATTTCAACTACAAAATATCACCTCCCCCCAATCAATTAGTTTTTGATGTAGAAAGTGCTAGCCTCAGATTAGGAGTACTGCATTTAATAACACCTTTTTCCTTCAATCATTTCCTAAAAATATTTGTTAAAATAAAACTGGATGTGAGTCTTTAAATTTTTATTTATTTATTTATTTATTTTTGGATGTGAGTTTTTTAAAGGATGTAATTGCTAACACAAGTTATAAATGATGTCATAAAGCACAAATTGTGCTTTATGAGTGGGCAGAAAAGCTTAAGAACAATCCACTGCAGTTTGCCTTTTAAAAAGAGATAAATTGTACCATCAAGAGGGAAATCTTCCCTTTCCTTCAGCTGAGGTGCCAATTCTTAGTGCCATGATTATATCTGCTAAGACCTGGTGGATAAGGCCATGATTAGCTACTACTGCCCAACCAACATAAACATTGCTGTGTCACCTGTTGAGTTACAGTAGAAATGAAGTTTGAAGCTACTACCCTGGACTGTTGAAGCTCTATGGCCCTTTAAAACCCTGTGGGTCATCCAGGTCTCCTGGCCTACACACACTATTTGGGGCTTTAGTTTGAATTTATTAATCTTGCTTAAGAGTTGACTTTTCAGCAGCCAAACCAAGAGACTGGAAACAGATGGGTCACCTAAAAACCTGTATTTCCCCCCCCCAAATACTATGAATTAGCAATGCTAAAAATGCCTTCTATGTATTTCAGCTTTGAGCAAATGAGTATATATATTAAAGACAGTGGCACAACTGAGGGTTACAGAAGGGAGGGGAGTGAGGGGATGGGGTAGCCGGGTGATGGGTATTAAGGAGGGCGCGTGTTGTGATGAGCACTGGGTGTTATATGCAACTAATGAATCGTTGAACACCACATCGAAAACTAATGAGGTACTATATTCTGGGTAACAACATAACAAAAACAAAAAAAGATAGTGGCAGCCAGGAGTCTTTCTACTGAGGAAATACAAATAAGGAAGAGGGAAAGAATAGAAAGTAGTGATAGACTGCTACTGAAGGTATCAAAATAAACTCAGTTTTAAAAAAAAATATATTTATTTATTTGACAGAGATCACAAGTGGGCAGAGAGGCAGGCAGAGAGAGAGGGAGAAGCAGGCTCCCCACTGAGCAGAGAGCCCAATGCGGGGCTCGATCCCAGGACCCTGGGATCATGACCTGAGCCGAAGGCAGAGGCTTTAACCCACTGAGCCACCCAGGTGCCCTAAAATCATAGTTTTTAACAGGTATAAATATAGATATTTGTAGGTGTGTCGACTGCTGAGAGGGACTGCAGCCAATGACACACTAGTAGTGTGAGCAAACCTAGCACTCCAATCTTGGTTCCTGTATTCCATTGTCCATGAAAAGTAAGCAGGGCTCCTTGAAGAAATGACTGACTCCAGGGCTAGGGAGGGAAAGTGCAAGATGCACCTTGAATATCTGATTGTACCAAAAAGAAAGGGCTCAAATTATGTTGAGTATATGACACATCTAAGACTTCTGACATATACAGGGAGTATTTCTGGGGCTCTAATGGTCAAATGTGGAACAATTAACAACACCAAAATAAATAAAATGATAGTAATGGATTTAATCTGTTAACTAAGAATCCATGAGGCCATCTGTTAAAAATAAATGAACAGGTTAAAACACTTACTTTATTATAATGGCAACAGCTAATAAATTAGATGGAATGATGGATTTAGAAAATCAGTTATTCACTCCAGTAGGGACTTGGAGGAAGGGCACGTTTAACTGTCCCATGGCCAGGCATTGTCTCTACAGGGTTCAGTGACACGCCCGGAGCTATTTCTCAATAGCCATACAATCACCCGCTGCAGATGGCATGACCTTAGTCCAGAATCCCAGGGGCCTGGATTATGATTTTCCCACTGAACTTGCTATACATTCCACACTGCATTTTTTCCCACCACTGATACCACTAAAGTCTGCTGGATCACAAGGTCCAGGTGTCTGTCAGGGCTGCTTGCACTGAAGCTTCCACCTGGCCCAGGCCCTGGGCCTCACTCAAAGTTGGCAGCCTTCCATGTTTCTTGGTGTAGGAGCCAGTATTATTGCTTGTTGTGGAATGTCTTGTCTCCAGAAGGAAAAGAGGCCAACAAAATGTTCTACTTCTTTGTGGTAGGGGCTGCACAATTTTTCACTTTAGAGCAGATATCCTGCATTCCCCTGACAATTAGATCTCCAAACTTTACTCAAGTGACTGGTCTCTCAGTTTCATAGTGTTTATCTCCCATCGTTGGGGGTACATGTATCTCACCAAGGTCTTCAGCATAGTAGTAACCTCTTGCTCATCTGTCCAACCACATGATGCTGTCAACAAAATGGACCAGTGTAGTGTCATGAGGGGGTAATCAGGCAGTCCATAATCTTTATATTATGGCTGAAGATGGGAAAGTTAATGTAGCCCTGATGAAAAACTCCATCTAAATGAATAGTGTTGACTGTTCTTTGTGAAGGTGAAGTGTTTGTTTGATTCTTTTTTCTAATTGGAATGGAAAAAAACACAATGCCAAATTAGTGACACACCAGGTATGAGGCCTTCCTAATCTCTTCTAGCAATGAGGGCAGCACAGAACAGCAGCTGTTCTAAGACTTACTACTTGGTTAAGTCAGCGGTAGTCCATAATAACATAGTAACATAATACAGTTTATTTAGGAGCTGGACTGGTGTATTAAAGAAAGAGAACTGGGACCAGCACTTTATCTTTTAGGTCTTTAATGGTGGCACTAATCTTCATTACTCCCCTAAAATACAGAATTATGCCTGACTTACTGTCTTTGGGTGAGCAGTTTCAGAGGGTTCCTTTTGGCAACCCCCAATATAACCCCAACTCCATAGACCAGGGACACAATGTGGCAGTTGCTCCAACTGCCACATAAATAAATTCTAATTATGCAATTGGGGCCACTGTGAGACTAACACCTGGTCTTGAGCCAGAACACCTGGTCTGGTAGATGCTCATTTTACAGGTAGGCTGTAATGTTACTTAAAATTTCCAGATACCAAAATTAACTCAAATCCTATGACTGATAGTCCTCAAAATATTATTACCCTTCCCCTAGTGCAGTCAATTAGAGAGATGGTCACAAAGCCTTTATGAAGAAATGTCATGTATTTATGTACTTTCTGTGTTGTGGTAGGGTTCTTCTTCCTTGGGACTCATCCACATACTCAGTTCTAGACCTGGAAACTGTGCTTTGCTTTTTCAGGGTCATAGATGTTAATCAGCACCCTCATGGACTGCCCATCTATTTTGGCCACAGGGAGACTATGCACTATTAGCGGACTCTAGAACTCCTTGTGGGTCAAGCTCTTTTGGATGCAAGAATGACCCTGTCAGGTATAATTGTGGCCTTCTAGCTTCTGGCTATTAAGCAACACCACCTGGCTTCCCTTACTTCAGGGCTCTATTATTGCCATGGATGTTAATGAGCCAACTCTGTGGCTGCTTCTCTTACCTACCAGGCTTGCAGAGGACAGCTACCACCAAACTTCTAAGTGATGCTTAAGTCTCTCTCACCAGTGCTCTCTGATGGCCTTGGGTGAATGGTGAGATTCTAGTCCATCTCACGGAATACAATCCTGCAATGGATCATGTGGCCTTATGCAAGCTATCCATTCCAGCATGCCCATTTGCTCAGCCTCTTTATTCCTTCCTCCAGTCTGCCAGTGCAACTCAAACATTTTTCACTTTGCTGAGATTTAACCCAGTTATTGTCTTGGTTATTGGTTGTTATTCGCTTGGCAACTAGTAAAAGAGAAAGGGGGTAGAGAAGGAGGGCTACTGCCTTGTGGGCAAAAGGCATCTGCGGTATCTCCAGGAGAACAAACATGCTAATTTTTACTAAAGAAGAGCTACCTTTGCAAGCCCAGAGGGAGGAGCAGGAGAGTCCATCAAGATGACCCTATCCCTTGATGTGCCTGGGTGACTCATCAGTTGAGTGTCTGACTCTTGATTTCAGTTCAGTTCATGATCTCAGGGTTGTAGGATGGAGCCCTGGTGTTGGGCTCCATGGGAATGCCTGCTTCTCTCCCTCTTCCTCTCCTTCTGTCCCTCTCCCTGTTGGTGTTCCATCTCTCTCTCTCTCAAATAATGAAACAAATCTTAAAAAAAAAAAAAAAGAGTCCATCCCACATTTAGGACCCCAGATTTCCCCACCTTCACATTAACAGAGCCACATTAGCTAAACATTCAAAGCTCAGAAGTCTCTGGAGTTCTGTGACATCAACATTGGCTAGCTCTTCAGCATGTACTTCAACTGACTCTGACCTTCTATCATAGGAGACCTCCAGCTCTAAGTTGTTAACAGTTATTTCTGTTTTCCTTCTACAGTACTTCAATACAACTTAAAAGTAATCAGCCAACTCTATTCTCTTTGTAGATGTTATTCCTCCCATGTTTTTCAAATGCCTGTATATCTACCACAGTTCCCCTTCACTGGGACATTGTCCTGGGCCAACACTGGTGAAATCTTTAATAATTAATCTGCAGGCTTATGCCAGGGGCAATGAGTGCCCTACCTACCAATCATGGTGGCCTCTTAGAGCAAGAAATGGATGAACCATTTCTAAATCTCAATTTTACCATCCCAGAGTCAAGATGGAATTAAATGTATAAGTTTTTTGTTTGTTTGTTTGTTTATTGTTTTTTTTAGGGGAAATAGCTGTGAGAGGAAATAGGGAGGGAGCCAGAGAGACTGGGTGAACTGTCATACAATGATGCAAGTCTGACCCTACGTGAAAGAGAGGGAAGGGTAGGTTGGGTGGAAGTGTTCTAGATGGCCATGTAGCCTAGGAAGGCTTGGCAAGGCAATGGAGGAGTCCTTGAATCCCTGCAGGCCATCAGGAAGTCTTGTGTCTGCCAAAAACAGGCCCTAGTCTCTGCCATGCTTAGTGAGCTGCAAAAGAAACAAAGTCTTGGCACAAACATAGTGAAGGATTTCAGAGCACAGCAGCTGGGGTCCTTGGTCAATTAATTAAGCTTCTTGTAGTGGGGGTCTGTGAGGCACATTCTCACAGGAATCTCATCATCCTAGCAAGAGGGAGAGCTGGAATTCAAATTCGGTAGTTTATTTCCAGAGTGTATACTGTAAACACTACACTAAGATGGCATCTCTTAGAGCTGCAGAGGACTGAAATAAATGGTTCTCTATCATGTTGGAAGATTTATATGGCAGGCCGGACTAGATTGGTAAAAATCATTAGGCTCCTCTAAAGAGTCTGTACTTCATTCTACGGACAATAAAGTGGGGATGGGGGCATATTACAGATTAATGTACATGAATATATTCCATATGCATTGCATACACATATGAATAATTTACAGACCCATATGTAGCTTTAGCTTCCTATGATATAAAACGGTTAGCAGACTGGGAAATAGTTGCAACAAACACTGATTCCTGCACTGCATATGCGGTAAGATATATTACCCTGCATATATAGTAAGATGGTCAGAAAGTGTTGACAAATCACTCAAGCCACCTAGATGTAAAGATCTGGGGGGGGAATAGATTCAGATAAATTCATTTTCCATCACTCGGTATAAGGTCTTACTGTGGCACAAAGCTATCAAAAATTCACCTGATTTTTACTACTTTATTAAGAGTTTTGAAAATTATACTCTACCATTTTTTTATGCAAAAGCACTCTTTCCACTTATACTGTGTGTCATATGGGCATTTACAGGCTAAATGAAGAATATAACCACTATTTATCACATAATTCCCTGGGAATCTGTGTAAGCTCCCAAAAATCAATTTACAGATGAATTCTATAAAATACAACCTTTATAAAAAGGAGACCACACAATTATTCATTAACTAGTTAGTATTGCAAAAAAGCAGGTAGTCTTAATTCTATTTTATGGACATGGGAACCCAGCACAGAAACAGTAGATGATTCTTTCACTCCACATCATGAAAACAAATATGAACCTAGAACTAGAGATGAAATCAGATTCTTACACACCTATATTCACTACTAATACAAGTGTACAGTATAGCCCTGCAATAGAGTATTAAAACCTAGAGATGAATCTCAAGAGAACATTGGTTCAACTTGTGTAACGGCAGGTATTACCATTATCTGCTTATTATAAAGAATGAAAAATTAGTTGATGAAGGTCATATCTAAAAATTAAGTAAAACTCCAAATTCAAAGCCTCTAGAAACTCAACATACACATCGTTACTATTTATTACTTCAAGACTACATATGTGAATCTGAATGGAGTTTTTAGATTTCAGACTGTTTCACTTCCTGACTTAAAGCCTAAAAACATAAACTGTAAACTCAGCAAGAGCAATTTATGAATTTGGGAGTAGGATATGTCTCTAAGTGATGGTTTAGGGAACATAAACCATATATATTTATAGTCTGGCACAAGTAAATTTTGTTTATTTTTCAAACTAGGTTCCAAGTATACACATTATACTCCATGGGCTATTAAAGGCACAAACTAGCTTTTAGCATTAGACTTTGGGATGCAACTCCATACAATGATTTCCTATGTTCCCTAGTTTTAAATGATACAGTTATAATACAAGATTTTAAAGTAGACATAAAAATTATAATCAGTAAAAGAATTTTACTAGCAAATAACGACTTGTTACATATCAAAAGTCTCTGTTAAGTCTGAGTTTCAAACACTTGATAAAAAGGCAACCAAACTGTCCCTTATTTGACCAAGGACTTATCTTACTAAATTAACACATATAATAATTACAGATAGAAAATACCTGTCCTATGAAAAATGTGTTTAAAAGGAAATGCAAGTATGCAGGTCAGGATAGATGTTAAATACGAACTTCAAATTTGGTTCTTGAGCATCCTGACAGTCAAATCAAAGAGGCAAAACTCTCACTATCAAAAAGTGGCTTCCAAAAGTTTTTTTGAATCACATTCTCATGTATCTTATATGGGACTTTATATAAAGGGTACTCTATGACATGGAGAACAATGTCCCTGACAGTATCATTGAACAAATATGGTTAAAATACTTTATATGGTTACTACTAAAAGTAACTCACCTTGTTTAGGTGAAGGTATCAAATTCAAATTCTACCCAGTGAAAGTGATATTGCTAGGGGGTGCTTCTGTAATACACAAGATTTTTACACTGAAGGATTCTTAGACATGGATTAGTTTTCCCAACTGGGATAACAATTCTTATTTAATAGGAGACTCTGGGACAGACAACAAAAGTAACTTGACATGATTGATACAATTTCATCATTTAGGGGCAGACCTAAAATTTGAATTTCCAGATTCAGCAGGGAAGTTTAGTATCTCACAACTTCAACAGCACTGACTGCAACCCAAGGCTTCACAGGATTTACCGGAAATTCTACCTTTCCAAAATGATGTCCTCTATTCACAGGGAACTAGTTAGCTGCATGTTCATGTACAGTACATTCTGAAGATAAAGAATTGTAAACAGTGTTTTGGTGTTACAAAAACAGAAATACCTAATTTTCAGCACTTTATGAAAAAATTCTGTAAATTACCCAAAGCAGCAATATATAACCAAACACACTGAATGTTTCTAAATGTATACAAGCAGCCCTGGGCAGCAAGGAAAAATCAGTAAGAGTCGTATCTGCTGTTCAATCTAAGTATTTCTCCTGCAATCTGCATTGGGAATAATGAAGCTGGAAAATATCTAGAGAGAGCATCTAGTCTGCACATACACTTTTGCCCTATTTTCAAAGATCCCTATATAAAGATACCTACTCCAGTTTGTTCTTATCATAAATCTTAGCACTAATAGTCTATTTTCCTTGTTACACACTTGGAAATTATCAGGCAACTAGTATTCTTTCATTAACAAGATAATCACAATTACTTTACCTTTCTCCAAACACCTTACCTGCTTATCTTTAGACTGGGGCATCCATTATTACCCTGAAAACATACTACAACTGTTTAGTACTTTAATACAAACTTTACAACTTCCCAAGATTTAGGTTATTTCATGATTTGTTCAAACTACAAATTAAAGTAAAACTAACAGTTTTATTTGTGGGAGCAATGCTGTATCTTGGAATCATTTACTCAAAACAATATTCTTAGATACTGAGGTAACTGATCATATATTGCTTACCTTCTAGGAGGAAAAACAGACAAACTGGTAAACAAGTTGTCAGATTGGAGTGCTATGAAAAAAAAATTAAGTGATAAGGGGTAGAGAGGGGTTTTTGTGAGGAGGTAACATCTGCCCTATAAAGATGAGAATAATGTTCCAAACAATTTTTGGATGAAGTAGGTTTAACTAGTTATTCTGCTATATATGCATTCCTTCTGAATTGTTTAACCTTGCACTGCTCCCTCCTGAATGTTCTTGTTCTTAATTTGAAGACTAATTCTTTTAAAAGCTTTTCATTACCTCCTTAATTGGTGTATTCCCTAAGTTTAAGAAGCATGCCTTCTATTTTAAATAAGTATTCTATAACATTAGGTCATTGTTTCAGTATATGTTTCTTCCAAATTACATTTAACAATCTGTGAAAAATAATATTTGAAAAAAAATCTGTGTGTTTCTGGATAGGTCTACATGAATATTCTAAAAAACAGTAGTTTTGTGGTTCTTTCTAAGTAAAACAGACTGAAAGCAAACTAGCAGAGTAGGACCTATTCAGAAGCCGAGGCAGATGGGAGGATGGGAAACACAGTTAATGATGGCTTGGTCTAATAGTATCGAGAGCCTAACAGAGGAGTTAGTTGACGGAGATCACGTATGTGTGATGAAGAAGCAAATCAACTGGCAAAGTTGGAGAGAACCTTTTGCACCACACTAGCTCTTTGAGACATGCTGCCACCACCTGGGCAATAAGAAATTCTAAAGTATGGAAAATTTTTGATTGTGATAATCAGTTAATTAACAAAATTAAAAAATATACTTTCATTTTATGAAATCAACATTTTTTGACAAGTCTTTGGATATTAAGGAAGAGCAGGGATTTTGGCCAGATGGGTTTAAAAACCTGCTCTACTCCTTTTCAAGTCTCTGATTCCTTATCTGTAAAATGGGTATGAGAACATTATCATTTGGGGTTGTTTAGTCCCAGGATTAGTAATAATAGATCTGAAGCATCTAGCCCAGTACCTGGTATATAGTGAATACTCAATAAAGAGCTTTTAAGAAATTATTATTCTTCAATATCTTGCAAATACTGCTAAGACCTGATTATTACTTTTTAATCAATAACTGTGCCCTTTAAGAAATGTATTTACAGGGCGCTTGGGTGGCTCATTCAGTTAACTGTCTGATTTTGGTTCAGGTTGTGATCTTGGGGTCCTGGGATAGAGCCTCACATCTGGCTCCTTGCTCAGCGGGGAGGATGCTTATCCCTCTCCTTCTGCCCTTCCCCCCACTTGGCCTGCACCCGTGTGCACACTCTTTCAAATAAATAAACTCTTAAAAAAAAAGAAATGTATTTTCATTATGTTTCAATTAAAGGAAGAAACTAACAATAAAATGTAGGGAGGAAACCAGTTTCATCAAATTAAGTCAAATATGTGAACTGTTACTGCAGAGAAATAAGCACCAAATGTTGAGCAGGTAGGAAAGTTCTCAAGATCTTTAGTCAAGTTTAGGTTTTTATAATGGAATCTTGTTCAGGTTTTACATCATTCATGATTTTTTTTTCACTCACAATTTTGACATAAGTCAAGAGGAAATGCAACTTTGTACCACCAACAGAAAAATACTTTTTATTCGGTCCCCAGCATTGCCACCAAAAAAAAAAAGACTTTTTAAACAAATGACAGAGTAGGGCTTACCTTCTCAAGAGGAAAAAAAAACAGTTAAAATTTTGTAATGTTCTTTTTTTCAAGATAACTAGTGTGAATGGGGCGGGAGGCACGATACACTACACAGGAATTATGCAAAGACAAATCCTTAATAGTTTAAAGCCTTGTTAATTTGGCTCAGGTTACATGAGTAAGATTTCTTAAAAATAAACACAAGCAGAGCTTATTTTCTTGTTATTCTAAGTTGGCATTCTTAAAGGCATTTGTGAAAGAATAAAATCCAATTGAGGATCTTTTCAAATAAAGAATAAGACCTTAAGAAAATTGGCTATGTTTCCACTAAATTCCTTGTTCCGCTGCCACTTACGAAGCATAAGTTAGAAAAATGGCCAAGCCCAGTCCAACTGACATAACTTTAAAGCTGAAAGAACACTAGAGATGACCTAGAGTACGTTCCACATAAAGAGGAAATAAGCTCAGAGTGACTTACAGTGTATACAGATCAGCAGTTTCACAACTCACAAGACTCCTCACTACAGAAAATAGTGCTCAGTATCTGAACCAATCTTGGTACCATCTTTCATGAAAGCAATGCAGGTTGCATGAAGGGGCTCAGCTGTGGCAACCCCTATTACTCCTGGGCTTGCATTCTGTCCTGGAACTGAAAACTAGGTCGGTAGTATTAGGCTGTGAAGGCAGGGTCGAGACTACAGCCAAAGAGCTACAGAGGCTTCTTTCTTATGCACCCTTTTTTGCAGCTCAAGTCTCCAGTGCATTTAACAAGGGAAGCAGCAGAGCAAACTACTGGGAAGGCAGTAATTGGGTATGTTGTGTATCCATAATTAAATCAAAACACACACACACCTTGGCCTCTGGAGTGAAGGATGTTAAAATACATCCTGACCCCCTCCTGCAGTTACTATTTGAACCAGTTTTTTAGAGCTCACATAGTTCCCTCTAGCAAGTGAAGTGACCAAGTCTGCTTTTTCTGGCTACTACAAGTACAGGTTAGGTCCAAGCAGCACAAGCTTTGAAACCATCATCCAAGTTTTCAAACAAGAATGAGTAAGAAAACAACTGCTGCTAATACAACATACAAACATTAACATATGCCCAACGAACAGTATTTTTGATCACTAGATTATTTGCCAAAAGCCTGTTTCCTGGTAAATAATAGTTACTGTTGTTATATCTAAACTAGTTATGCATGTCACAGCTTGCTCCTCAAAGAGAACATTCTCTAGTCTCTCAAGAATAAAAACCCGCTGTATTTGGCACACAAAAGTGAAGAGGTCTTGCAACATTCTCAGCGGTAGTCAAACAGAGCAGCTTGGTGCAAGCAATCATAAAATTTGGTCACCAACCAAACCAGAGTTAATCTCTCAGTTCCTGTAGATTAGAAGACAATATTAAGCTCATTCTTTCTGCTTGTTGACTTTTGCATCCCTTTGTGTATTGAAAGAACAAGTATCTCTGGGAATTCTATGCCCAGTTTATTTACCGAGTACTTTGGGCAAGTACGGTTCATTTCGTGTGTGTGTGTGTGTGTGTGTGTGTGTGTGTGAGAGAGAGAGAGAGAGAGAGAGAGAGAGAAATGAGTTAGGTTCTCAAACTAAAAACAAACAGCAAAAATCCCCTCTTCACCCAGAACGGTTGCATTTTTCCTTAGTAATAGGGTTCGGTGGAGCCACCATGGTCCAGCTGCTTCATTGTCGGCAGTACGTGAGGCTTTAACTATTGTCCAACCAGAAGATGAGAGGGGCAAAGGGTGGAGTGTGAACCGGGAGGAGGAACTCGCCAGAATCCTTCAACAGTCTCTGCGGGACCCTCACCTTGACTTCGGGCGGTTTGCGGAGACCAACTCCTTTCTTGCCGCCGCTCTTCAGCCTGTTTTGAGGGGCTACATACATCACCCACCGGGGCCCGCCATCAACGGTCTGGTTCCAGCACGGCAGGGAGCTGTCTCCCGGCTGACATCTGGGGCAGAGGGCCGGCAGGGTTCCGGACCGCCTCCTGGAGACTGAGTCCACCCACGCCCCTTCGTCCCGGCAGCAGGCGACTGTCTCGGGCTCCCCGCCAGAGGCCAGCCGGGGCGCTGCCACACGCCCGGCGCGGCCTCACCTGCCGCTCCCCGGGTAGCCGGGCGCCATCCTCCCCCGTCCTCCCCACCCCCGCGAGTCCCCGAGGCCCAAGTCCCGGGACCCACATAGCAATGGCGCAGCCGGAAACTGGCCCCTCGACTTCCTCAGGCCCACTCGGGGCTGAGGCCGGCCTGTGGGCGGGACGGGAAAGCCGCGGCTTCCGCCTTCCTGCTTCCGGCCTGGAGGTGAGTTGGGAGTAGGGGTCTGAACCCAGGGGCCCGGCCGTGGTGTAGGTTGGGCTGCTGGTGACCTTTCTGCTCGCGTTCCCGGAGGAGGTGGCCACGGCGCCGGCGGACTGGGCTGTGGCGGGACCAAGTCCAGATTCCTGGAAACCACTCGCTTTCCGAGCCCCCCACCTCGGGCTATTGCCCGCTGAGGCCGAGGGGTGCTTCAACGTGGACCCCGGGCAGGCGGCCGGATGGGATAGTAAAGCAGGAAGGAGCAAGGGCGAAGCAGGGATGGCCGGGACGTGCGGATCGCGGTGAAGTACCGTCTGGGGCAGCTTCAGGCGCCGGGCAGGTCTGGTTTGGAGATCAAGCCCGGTCGACCCTTTACGGAAAGAAGAGTGATACGGATTCCTCCAAGTGTGGAGACACGTGCGTTTGGGTCCTAAATTGAAGTGCACGGGAGCTTTGTGGCCTGTGGACGATAACTTTTTTGTGTTAACGGCTAAAACTTAGCCACAAACCAGGTCCTTCACTTCCGCGTTACTCTTTTTTGCATATTGCCTTAGTTAATTCATTACCGTGCTGGAGAAGCTTGAAGGAACAGATGGGATCTCTGTGTGGGCCTAAGAATTCAAGGGCGGGGGGAGGGGGGGGCTGGACTATTTAACAATATACTAGCGGCACTTTAGTGTTTTCTGTTGAAAATAGGAAGAGACCGGTGGAAGGATATTAAAGCCAGTGGTAATTTCATTGAGGTAACGGGATCGTGGCTGATCTATATTTTGTTTTGGTTTTCTGTAAAGAACACTATTGTATAATAGGGAGACCAAAAATCCTTTAAAGAATAAAGTGAGATGTAGAATTTTTAATTATGTACCTAACCTTACAAGTTAACGACTTTTTTAGTATAAAAAGTTAAAAACCTAGGAATGGATGTGCTGTAACTTATCAGTGAATTAATTTATTTTTATATGTCCGTGAGCTTCATAATTTTATTTTTGAAGTAACTTAGTAAAATATTTGTAATTACTCCAATAGGATTTTCTTAGAGTGCCTTTGCAATTGTAGTAATGATTTTCTTCAAATTAGGAAGAAATAGGTATTAAATGTCCATAATGTGCCAGGCAGTTTTACATGTCATTTATAGGTTGCAAATAGACAGTTTTGAAATTGTCCATTTGAAAGTGTTTTAAAGTTATCCTGAAAGTTGTGACTTAAACTTTTTTTCTTTTATCTGTTCTTTTCAACCCACCCAGTATGTAAAATTTAAACCTTCTCTCACGAGTGTATGGTAGAGCTAAAAAAGAAGAAGACAAACAAGCAAGGGTCATCTGAAATTTTAATTGGCCCATTAATAATCCCAGGACAAAGTTGGAAAGAAGTACTCAAGCATAAGGTAGATGACTTTAAATCCCAGCTGAAATTGTGGTTGTATGTACACCCATTCCTACCCAAGTATTCTTAATTTTCACCTTTGAGTAGAAGTCGACACAAAACGAAAGGTTGAAAAGCCTCTGAGGCAAAATAGAAAATGTCACTCAGATCCATTCCATTCTTATTTACCAGATTGCCCTCCCATACCAACTCAGTGGAACAAAATGCATGGCGCCTGTTATGGGTAATTTTGTCATTTATTAAATTATGTCCTCAAGGAGGAGTCTCCAGAGCCAAAAGAGGGCATAAAATAGCATGTCATTTTTTGCTTGTATCTCTTTGCATATGAATGTGGATATTTCCACGCTTCCCATACCCCGTCCTTTTCATTCTTGGAAACAGCCCTCCATTACCTTCCTTTCCCCAAGCATTTCATGTACTCTGTGGCTTGTCCTTTTCATACACCAAATTTGATGAATCATACTTTTGTTAATTAGTACTTAATACTAAGGCTGTGTCAAAAAAAATAACAGGATTCTGCTGTTTCCTGGAATGAGTTCTTAAGATTCTTTCAAAAGTCTGTGCTAAATAAAATTTGTCTTGACTACAAAGAATGCATAGTCCCTATGACAGATTCCAGATGGTTTTTACTTTTATCTTCTATACCTTAAATCTTTTAAGTGTTACCCTAGTTTGTTTCTTCTTAACTGGAGGTAACAGTCCATATTAAAATAGTACTAATTGATGGTTTTTAAAAACAAAAGCTAATCAGTAATAACAGAATTCTGAGTTAAATAATTGTATGATGTAACTCTTTAAAAATTTGATTAATCACGAAGTCTTTTCTCTTCTTGCCCCTCTCTTTTCTTTTCCAAAGACAGCTACAAAGATGTTTGATATAAAGGCTTGGGCTGAGTATGTTGTGGAATGGGCTGCAAAGGACCCATATGGCTTCCTTACAACAGTTATCCTGGCCCTTACTCCATTGTTTCTAGCAAGTGCAGTACTGTCCTGGAAATTGGCCAAGATGATTGAGGCCAGGGAAAAGGAGCAAAAGAAGAAACAAAAACGTCAAGAAAATATTGCAAAAGCTAAACGACTAAAAAAGGATTGAAGGAATGAACAAACAGGCTATAGAACCAGAAGAATATAATTTGGAAAATTAATGCAGTGTTGAAAGGACCCACTAAGGTTTCTTTTCTGGTTTTTATGGCAGTAATTTGTTGTAAACAAAGTTGGAGCACCTGTAAGAATCATGTTAGTTGTGACCTCTACTGCAGCAACTTTTAGATTTTGGTGTAGAAGTCTGTTGACAGTTACTGTAAACTGGCATTTATTATGCTATAAATTCTTTATAATTGACTTAGTCATTTGCCACTTTGCAGCTTATGTTCTGAAATGAAAACAGCCTGTGGAGAAAAATGACTATACATTATGAACTCTATTCAAATAATGGCTAAGAATGGGGTCCTGTTCAGGACAAAGGGACTTGAGAATTTAAAAATCAAAACTGTCCTGAGGTGAAAGTGTGCTTTGGCTTAAAAAGGCATATAGTATATTATTTACATCTTTTATTATTATTGCTTCTTTCTTGGAATAGAATAATTTCTGGCTTTCTCAAAGCCACATACTAACCCATGACCATGTTTTGCATTTTTCTCATTAGCCTTTGAGATAATTATCAGACATTCTGCCTTTTTTAAAATCTCGTTTTATAAAGAACTCTCCTATTGGCTATGTAGAATACCACCTACCAGATAGAACAGTTTTTGTACTTGTAAAACTGCCATTTTCTTAGAGATGTCTTGTTGAGTAGAATAACACTATGATTTAAAGCTTGCAGTAAAAATGCCAACTTTGTGTTTCCTTGGAACAAGTTTATTCTTTATTGTGCTATGTAGAAATGTAAAGTAGTTAAAATGTCTTACCACATAATTTGTTCATTATATAGATGCCACTTTTGTGTTTTTATTCCAGTCTTCATTTTAATTTAACTAATAATGATATTCTATGATCAAGCACGTTCATGGTGACAATTAAAATTTCAGACTTCTTGTAAGGAATTCTAAAAAAGTTTAAGTCCTATTGCATAAGTGGTAAAACTTTAACATTTGGAAAAATTTTGTTCATCATACTAGTAATTGGGTGAAAAAGGCAAATTATGTCAAAATGAGAATGTGTTAAAATTAGAAATAAAGAGCTAAAGCATATTTCCTTCAGCTAAGTAGTATAACTGGAACTTTTTACTATTAAACATGGCTTTTATAAATGCACGTCTAATAATTTTATTTGCTGTCAGTATATAATAGCTTATTAATATTTTCCTCACCTCTGATAATGAATTTTAAATTATAAAAAATTGTCCACCAGCTTTAATTTAAAAGTGAAACTAGATACTGAAATAAATTTGATACTTTTTAATAAAGAGGTCCTGGGTTTTTTTTTAAAGGGGGGTTAATAATAAAGTAATTAAAGTTAGATATGTTATAGAAGTTAGACTTTTCACAGGGTTTTGAGTTTCATTTCTAGCTAAAAGCCTACTTACAAAAGTTAAGAGCAATATTTCTCAACTATGAAAACCTAAGGACTCCTGAGAATGCTTCTGGACTGGTCTGAACACTACTTAGTACTTTCACTTTAGGTTGTAAGTTCTTACGTGGTGCCATTGGAGTGAACATATTGCAACTTCCATTTCATTACTTAACTGAGGTAGGATATCTAGTGATCTTTTTTAGTCACTGAACTATTTTTTTCTTTCTTTTTTTTTGGTCACTGAACTTTTAATAGTTGAAATTACCATTGAAATTAAAATTAAAAATATGCTTCTATAGATCTACTGGCCCTCCTGGGTCTGCAGAGCACAGTTGAAGAAAAACGAGGTTAAGATATATCTAAAATGGGGGCGCCTGGGTGGCTCAGTGGGTTAAAGCCTCTGCCTTTGGCTCCTGTCATGATCCCAGAGTCCTGGGATCGAGCCCCACATAGGGCTCTCTGCTCAGCAGGGAGCCTGCTTCCCTTCCTCTCTCTCTCTGCCTGCCTCCCTGCCTACTTGTGGTCTCTGTCTGTCAAATAAATAAATAAAATCTTAAAAAAAAAAAGATAAATCTAAAATGTGTTTGGGCTTCTGCAATTAAGCTGTTCGTTAAAGAAATATATATACATAAGTCTTGCTTATGGCCACATTTTAGAATCAAATATTGAAGCAAAAGATATATTCACCATAATTTTTAGTTATCTACTAGAGCTGTGTTTTCATTGGTTTTCTTGTGACAATTTAAAGATATTTAACTGAAATCTTCTATAATTTCTTTAAAGTCTTAACACGTGCCAGTTTTGTATTTGACATATGCCATTTGTTTCATTAGCTTTAGCTTTTCCAACATTTATGGAGCCTTTTTTAATATATGTGAAATCATTAGGTTTTGTAATATGGATGTCTATATGTTTATGTGTATGAGGGAAATGGGGGGATGTAAAATAGAATATTATGACGGTTGGGATCCTTCAGAAAAATCAATCTTTTCTCACTGCAACAAATAGTACTATTGAAAGAATGTTTTACTATTAGCTGTAATACTTCTTTTAAAAATTGCCTTTTGTGGTGTTTTTGAAGTTTTGAGAACTAATATAATCAGTTACCTTTTTGTGGCTGGTTTTGGGAAAAACACAGGCTGCTTGTAACAGACATTTTACTCAAAAAGAAGAAAAAAAGTTTGTGTGTCAGAATTTGATTCATACTATCCATATGCCAAACTTCAGCATGGTATCACTGTATGAGATATACTTTTTAGTGTACCATTTTTTGCTTTGATTTCTTGAAATTAGAGTAAGCAAATGAAGTAAGCTTACCATGCTGTGAGCTGGAAACCAGTGTTGAGATAAATTATAATTAGCAGCTCCTGACCTATTCGTTCTCTCCTTATACAGAATGTAAAGGGACAAGGGGCACTTACAGTTCATCTGGTATTACATGAGAGGAAGTCTGATTAATATTCATGATTGTTTTTATGTCTGTAGTTGGTTATAGCATCACTCGGATTTACTTCATAACTGGACTATATACATGTACATGTGCGTATATTTCTCAAACATATTAAAACAGATTGCATGTTCAAAGACCACAAGTTTGGGATATATAAAATAGAACTTAGGGTTTATTCCTATGTGATTTCTTGGAATCTTTTAACTTAATTTGACTATTATAGACTCTTCTCACTTCTGTTTTTTTCCCCAAGGAACACAAACACAGTTTAAGAAAGCCTGTTCTGTTTAAATTTAGGTTAGATTTTATTTTATTTTTTTGTTTTATTTTTTGTTTGGTGAGATCAGGTTACATTTTAAATAGTGTGGTTAATGAGATAAAAAATATAAGGCTGATTCAAGGCTGATTAAATTAAGAAATGAAATAAGTGACAGCCAGAAATCAGTTTGTAAAAGTAAAAATCAGTTTGTAAAAGTGGAAAAGAGTAACAGATAATGAGAAAATTATTTTATAGATACAGATATTTTATAGATACAGATAATGAGAAAATTATTTTTCCTCCATTTTTACTGATTTTCAACATCACATATCCAAGTTATAGCTAATAGGCTAGATTGTATGATTGAACCAACAGCCAACACATTTTCTGTACTTGAACGGTCAAAAGTCTGCTACATGCACACCTAGCACAGGTACGGGAAATCAAGAACAATTTACCTCTGAGAAAGAACATAAGGTATATATGATACTTTAATTACTTTGAAATGAACATTTTTACTTTTGGAATTAAAAAAATTTTGCATAGGTCTAAAGTCTGTCTTAAAGAAATCAAGACATTTTCATTTACTTATTTATTTTAAGACATTTTCATTAAAAAAAACTTACAAATGTCCAAAATATAACTATTGAAAATACAACATATGGTGGACAAACTAATACTTTATTTAATACTTTAATTGTGCTTTGCATGTGTCTGGCATAAAAGCCAAATATAAAAAAGATTGCTTAGAAGGGTAATTTGAATTAGGCCAAAGTTATAGTTAAATTTTTATGTAGGACATTAAACTGTTTTGATACCATCTAATAGTGCCACCAGTCATCCAAAAAATACTAGTCTTGAGGAAAGGAGTGTGGATGGATTACTATAAATGTCATTTCCAGTTTTTGAAATCACTTTAAAACTGCATGCTCTAGGATTGGTATCTGGCTCGTTCAGTCAGTAGAATGTGTGACTCTTGATCTTGGGGTTGTAAGTTTGAGCCCCACATTGGACATGCAGATTATTTTAAAATAGTCTTTTTTTTTTTTTTTTAAGTGCATGCTCTACTAATAATGGTGGGCCAGTATCATAATCTTCGGGTATTTTCCCACAAGGACTTTTGGTTAAGATTTTCTTTTGCTGCTTATATAAAACAGGTTATTTTAATTTATTTTACTTTTTTTTTAATGCCTCATCTATTTAGTATTTTTTTAGGTTTTTACTTAAATTCCAGTTAGTTAACATACAGTATAACATTAATTTCAGGTGTACACTTCGGTGATTGAGCACTTCCATACATCACCCAGTGCTCATCACAAGTGCTTTCCTTAATCCCCTTCACCTATTTCACTCATCCTCCCTCCCACTTCCCGTCTGGTAATCATCAGTTTGTTCTTTAAAAAAAAAACCAACGTATTTTACAATGAAAACATAAAAATAAAAATGAATGTAAATTCTGTCATATGTTAAATATTTACATACTGTAAGGCGAACATTTGTAAAAAGATGTATAGAATACAGTTAATAAGCTAATAGCAACTTGGCAGTAGAAATAGTCTAGCATGTTAGAACATTTGCAATTTTTCTTGTAACCCAGGACTCAGGAACATCTTAATTTACAGTCATTTGTACCTCTTTCTTTACTGCCTGGTGGCTAGTTCTTTTTGCCTGTATGGCAAGATGTAGTATTATTTTTTAATGATAGAATGGTTAACCTCATATTAAGAGATTGCTGGAATGGTAGTATTTTTACCAAGGGGCTTTTCTGTCATTCAGTAAGTGTGTTATGGTAATTATATTTGGTTATTTGTTTTAATATTACATTTTATAAAGTATTTTTCTCTAATTTATTTCTTAATTAAAAATTTTTACTTCTATTAAGTAAAAATGTTAACCGGTGTTTTTAGGAAGTCACTGTTAAAACGTAACCAGGGATTTCCTATAGAGCATTAAAACTTGAATCACTTATTCAGTGAATATATACTGAGCACCTATTATAATGCCATACATTCTGAGAAGTCTATTTTAGCAATAAAAACTTAGTTGTGTACTTCGGAAAACATGATCCTTCAAAAATACTTTTGTATAATAATGGGTGTTTTAACATTACCCATCTATGTTTTTCTTCAATATACAAGCCACTGGAATCCCCACTGTCCATGCAATCAGAGTACTCTCTTCTATTTTTCATTTTCTCAAAGGAATTTTTTTTTGTTCTTTTCTTTTTCGGGGGCGGGGGGAGGAGGGCGGCAGGGATAGTGCGGAGGGAGAGAGAGACAGAGCTAGAATCCCAAGCAGGGTCTGCTCTCACAACCCTGAGATCATGACCTGAGCCAAAATCAGGAGTTGGACACTTAACTGACTGAGCCACCCAGGAGCCCCTCTCAAAATAATTTTTAAACTTAGGGAACTCCAGTTATTGTACTATTTCTCTCTTTACTGTCCTTTCAGACTTTTGTGTCTCTTGGTCCTGATTCCTCTTTTCAAACTCCAGGTCTTCATGACTTTCCATTATCGGCTACCTTTTCTTGGCCTCCACATGTTTTATCCAAGTTCATGTTTTTGATTAATCCTTTAGAATCTTACAGACTGCCTCTCCAGAAATGGCAGTCTTCTCATTTTTCTCTCTTTTTAACTGGGTACTTTAGGAGAGCTCGCAAATTAGCCTTACCTTCTATCATGATATACACTTGGGTTCCGAAATGATCATAAAGATCCAAAATATACTGAGCATTTACGACTACAGGATACTTCACAAAGGAGCAATCCTAAGAGAGGAAACCTAAGCGAACTGATAAACAGAATGATGACTAAAGCAAATAAAGAAATTAAACATAGGGGTGCCTGGGTGGCTCAGTGGGTTGAGCCTCTGCCTTTGGCTCAGGTCATGATCCCAGGGTGCTGGGATGGAGCCCAGCATCGGGCTCTCTGCTTAGTGGGGAGCCTGTGTCCCCCTCTCTCTCTGCCTACTTGTGATCTCTGTCAAATAAATAAATAAAATCTTTAAAGGAAAAAAAAAAGTTAAACATAAAAGAAGTTAGGTTTCGGAGTGCCTGGCTGGCTCAGTTGGTAGAGCATGTGACTCTTGATCTCAGGATTTTAAGTCTGAGCCCCACATTGGGTGTAGAGATTACTTAAAAATCTTTTATTTATTTGAGAGTGAGCAAGAAGGAGGAGTAAAAAGAGCAGGGGAAGGGGCAGGAGGAGAGGGAAAAGCAGATTTAGCGCCTAGCAGGGAACCCGACATGGGGCTAGATGCTGGGACTCTGAGATCATGACTCAAGTCGAAGGCAGACGCTTAACCAACTAAGCCACCCAGGTGCCCCTAGATTACTTTAAAAAAAAAAGGTTTCTATAGTTCATAATCTCACATTTTTTATGCATAATAAAAATGAATTCTTAAGCTTAATGGATTAGAGAACTACTTACTGTACAGTCAGAAAATAAAGTAATTTTTTACTTATTTTATTGTTAAAAAAGTTACATACAAATGAAATACTACCATAGTATATTCATTGATTGGGGTTCCTGTCCCCTTGTGGCATCCAGGATCCTGGCTGAAAGGTTTTACCAGTGCTGGTGGGAGCCGCGGTGGGTTCTTCCTTTCCAAAGTAGGGAGCAGAGGCATGCCCTTTGATCTGAGTTTGAACTGGTGGAGATAAAAGTTCTTCATTGCTCCCTTTGCTAAGGAGTTTTTCTTTTTCATAAAGATCTTGATTTTTCATTTTAATTTCTTCTCTATGTTTTTCATTCTTTAGTATTTCCTGCATGTATATATAAATGGAAGAAATTATTAAATTTCTAGTTAGAAGAAAACACAAACTATAGGTTTTATAAAATAGCTAATAAATATATACATATACATGATACTTTGCATTTAAATAATATATAGATATGCACAGGACATATTTTATAATTTTTTATTAATATTTTATTAATTTTATTAATATTTATTTGACAGAGGGAGAACACACAAGTGGGAGTGGCAAAAGGAGACGGAAAAGCAGGTTTCCCACTGAGCAGGGAATTGGATGCGGGGCTTGATTCCAGGCCCCCAGGATCTTGGCCTGAGCAGAAGGCAGAAGCTTAACCTACTGAGCCCCCAGGCACCCCTCAGCTTTTTAAAACTTGTCCTGTGGGGCACCCAGATTCTGTCCCTCAAACTTGCTATTCTACCCATAAGGATCTATAACCCAAATTACTGTATTTCATTGAATACAAAGGAAACATTGAATTTAAGATTTAAGAAGCATCTGTGCGTGCACTCTTTCTCTCTCTCCCCACCCCCACCATCAAATAAATAAATACTACCGAAAAAAAAAAAGAAGCATCACTGTTAACACGTACCACTAAAAAAGGGCAAACTCTACAACCTCATTTCAGAGATGTTAAAATTTGAAAAGATGTGCATCTTAAAAACAGATGAAATAAGTCATTACACCTTTATCTTTATTGATTCCTTTTTCCCTTTGTCTTAACAATTACTTTTGAATTGGTAGTATTTTTAAATTTTCTTTTTGCTTACCTGTATTTTAAAATTTTTCCTTAACATATATCATTTATAATATGAAAAAAAAACAAATGTTAATGTAACTAATATCTGACAACACCGACAAAAACAGGTTCTTCCAAGTTATGTGTTTTAATTTCAACATTTTATTCAACACTTAAAAGCAACATCTGGGTATCTAAATGTATGATGCCACCTTTCTGTTTCTAAAGTGAATTTCAAGTAGTAATAGTCCTTTAAAAAGGTAAACACTGATAATTAAAATCACATTGGAAACAATGGTTTCTACTGGGGGGGTATAGTGTTATAGAATTAGTTTTAGGTACAAAGGGGCCATCTAATGAAACTCCTCCTTCAAAGAAAACATGTTTGGGAAAGAATATAAATATTCATGTAATTTCTACAACACAGACCAATTCCCCATAAGTAGTTCAATAACCACAGTAACTGAGTTTAGGGGCAGCTCTTAGGTGCAAGGAGAGTTAGAGTAGTGAGGCTTTTATGCACCCTGTAGAATTCTCAGGAGAAGTGACCATCTATCACAAAGGAAGTCTCTCTCAATGTGATACTGGAAATAGTGGAATTTAGAAAAAATACTTTTTCTTATCTCCATACTCTTTAATACCTTCTATGACCTGCTGTGTCTTCATGGAAGCTCTTGAGAAGAATGAAAGCTATGGGGCAGGGTTGAACTTACACTAGTAACCCACCACAGGTAGCAAAACGCAACTGAGAAGTTGGTCTGCAGCTTGTTTGGTTTTGGTGTAAGATCAGTCACCTCACATCGCCTGAAGCTGCCCACGCTGCTTTATTTACCTCAGCTCTACTGTTGCAGTCTTACAGCTGGTGTAAGCCTCTAGCTTCTGCATCAAAGACAATTGAGGACAGAAAGCTGTTGCTTCTTTTGTTCTGTCTCCACACAATTTCTCTTTACTCACCATCACTCTGCCAAATTTCCTTCTTACAATAACCATTTAGGCAAATAAACCCACTGTGAATATGTTAATTATTTTAACATATGAAGACATTAAAAATTTCAAAGTTGAGAAACATGGAGATTATAATTTTTCCTAGAAAAGGATCTCCTTTTTGTCTTTCTTTTTTTTAAACTAATTGTTACCAGACCCCTCCTAACAGCCTCCAGGAAAATTAAACAACATAAATCATGTATGAAAGGAAATCTAGTTTTGTAAATATTTGGAATAGATAAAATGAAAGTAGGTGGAAAAAAATAGGAATCTGTGGACTTAAATAATTGTGTAACAAAGCCTATTTTACAGTAGGAATTACCATAAAATAAGAATTTTTCCTTACATTTTCTTTTTTTTTTTTTTTTAAAGATTTTATTTATTTATTTGACAGAGAGATCACAAGCAGGCAGAGAGGCAGGCAGAGAGAGAGGAAGAAGCAGGCTCCCTGCTGAGCAAAGAGCCCGATACGGGGCTTGATCCCAGGACCCTGGGATCATGACCTGAGCTGAAAGCAGAGGCTTTAACCCACTGAGCCACCCAGGCGCCCCTCCTTACATTTTCTTGAAGAACACCTTAAGTCTAAGTATGTTCATCAATAAAAACAGTATGTTTATTTCAATGTGTAGAGATAAACCAAGAGCAAGCAAGTAGGTCTTCATATAAATGTTTATATGTTTAAAACAAATATCCTTTTATGTGCTGTTTTTTTCCCTGACAATATTCTTCAACATAAAAAAAAAGATGGTTTTATGACTTGGCATCGTACCACGATTTGCTTAATGAACACCCCTACTGTTATTTCCAATATTACACATTTTCATTAAAAAACAACAACAATGATGACCATCTACATAGGTCTTTGACTCAAACAGACATAATTTCCATGCCAAACCATCTTTTACTGTGACACCAAGAAGGTCACTTAAGTGTTTTTCAGTTTCAGTTTCTTTTTTCATTACAAAGCTTTAGTCATCAAGATGGTATGGGTCTGGCACTAAAATAGATACATAGGTCAACGGAACAGAATAGAAAACCCAGAAATGATCCCACAAATAGCTGGTCAATTAATCTTTGACAAAGCAGGAAAGAATATCCAGTGGGAAGTAACTCTTTTCAATAAATGCTGCTGGGAAACCTGGGAAACAGCAACATGCAAAAGAATGAAACTGGACTACTTTCTTATGCCACACACAGAAAGAAATTGAAAATGGATGAAAGACCTA
This sequence comes from Lontra canadensis, assembly GCF_010015895.1. NCBI lineage: Eukaryota > Metazoa > Chordata > Mammalia > Carnivora > Mustelidae > Lontra > Lontra canadensis. The sequence continues at coordinate 47,495,085 of NW_022630998.1, forward strand.
AATGTGAGACCTAAAACTATAAAAATCCTAGAAGAGAACACAGGTGGTACAAATATCTTTTAACTTTCCTTTTTCCTAGGTAGAAAGTATGATAAAAATGGAAACCTGGATCCTTGGTGGTCTACTGACACAGAAGAAAAGTTTAAAGAAAAAACAAAGTGCATGGTCAACCAAAATAGTAACTATTACTGAGGAAAGCTGGCTTAAATGTAAATACAACTATGGTGTTTTGTCTGATATCCAAGATCTACAAAGAACTTCTCAAACTCAACACCCAAATAACAGATAATCAAGTCAAAAAATGGCAGAAGACATGAGCAGACACTTTTCCAAAGAAGACATACAAATGGTTAACAGACACATGAAAAAGTATTCATCATCATTAGCCATCAGGGAAATTCAAATCAAAACCACATTGAGACTCAGTCTCCGTTTCTTTATCTGAAAAATGGAAATAAAATGACTGTGTATGTATAAATATTTACACCTCAAATACTCATATGTATACTCTTCACATTGTTAGGTCTTCTGAAAGTTTGTGGTTAAGACCATGGGCTCTGAAATAGGACCGCCTGCATACAAATCCCAGTTGGGGCATGTCCTATCTCCGTGACCTTGTCAGTATTGCTGAACTTCTCTGTGTCTCAGTTTCCTTGTGTAAAATGGAGATAACAATGCTGTCTTCTTCCATGGGCTGTTGTAAGGACTGTTGTAAGGACTGGGGAAGTTGTAAGGACTGGCTCAGCAGAGCACTGATAAGATAGTAGAAGAGCGTACAGGTGAATTTTTCTGTAGTGGACTTTAGAGAGTCGATAAACGGGTGGATTATTTATCATTTCATTAAAAAATAAACATACCAAATTTATATCCATCCCTTTTTTTTTTTTTACTTCAGAGTAGAAATAAAGTTTTTTCAATACTTAAACTGTTTAAGTAATTAAAATTTTAACTCACTATTTTGTGAAATTGAACAACTGTTGTGAAAACTTTGTAAATAGCAGAATCTCTATATCAATGGTTATTCTTATGAAAAATAAATAGACAAAGTTCATGATTTTGCTAAACTGAAAAATCTTCAATGTTTTAACGTGCCACAGCCCTCGACAAAGGCAGCAATCATTACCACTTGACTGAGGATAGAGGTGTTAGTAAAACATCATCTGCTGACTTGAGAACAAGATAGAGTAACTAGTACCACATTAGTCTTTCTACCATAAACAACTATCAACTTATCAGATATTAAGCAATAGGTAGTACAGTACTGTGATTCCTGAGAGAAGGGAAACAAATGAGATAAGCCCTGTATTGCTTCAGCTTTCTGCCTGCAGACATATTATGGGCTGCTGCATAGGGTGGGCAAACCCAAGCAAAAGTCGTGCTAAAGAGATGGAGACGTTGGTTACAGAGGCCGAGGAAGTCAGAGTTTGTGGGGTAGAATACCACAGTACAGAGGAAAAAAGTTCTAGAAATCTGCATAGGGGACCCACTTAAGTGTCCCACTGAGTATGAGGGTAGGGTGAGATGCTACAGGGCCAGGAATAACTAGTTAGGAGCTATAAACTGAATAACTGTTGGAACATGCATGAAAATAAAAGACATTCAAATTCTAATCAGCCAGAGATGCCTCACTGAACACACTGAACACACAGGTATTCAGACACTCAGAAAGATCACTCTTTAGGAGTAAAGTGGAGAGTAGAAGTAACTCTAGACATGTGTTGTCCAATACAATAGCCACTATCCACACATTTTAAATTACTTAAAATAAATTAAAACTTCAGCTCATCCACTGCACTAGACATATTTCAAGTGTTTAGTAGCTAAATGTCACTAGAAACTCCTATTGGATACCACTGCTAGATCCATTCTAACAAAACTTAAAAATAAGCTTCCAAAGGTTTGGCTGATAAACTTTTAATTTCATGTCCTCTGGATAAAACTCAACATTTTTAAAAGCAGGACATCAAAACCCAGACTATGAACAATATACTATTTCAGTGTTCATCATCCAATCAAGAAGTGAAGAAGGGGGGTGCCTGGGTGGCTCAGTGGGTTAAAGCCTCTGCCTTTGGCTCAGGTCGTGATCTCAGAGTCCTGGGATCGAGCCCCGCATCAGGCTCTCTGCTCAAGCAGGGAGCCTGCTTCCTCCTCTCTCTCTCTCTGCCTGCCTCTCTGCTTACTTGTGATCTCTGTCTGTCAAAATAAATAAAAATCTTAAAAAAAAAAAAAAAAAGAAGTGAAGAAGGAAAGTGTGATCCAAACCCAGACAATAGAAGCAGAATCACACATGATAGAAATCATGAAAATATCTCATAATTATGTGATAAATATAAGGAGTTTATCAAAACTACTATAAATATGTTCAAAGACATAAAAGAAAAATGAACATAAAGAAAAAACAGAAGCTAAGAAGAATCAAATGGAACTTACAGGTGAAAAAAAGAAGTGAAAAACATAATGGATTTACCTAACAGCAAATTAGATACTGCAGAAGAAAAGAACAATGAATCTGAAAACAAGGCAACAGAAACCATCCAAACTGATGTAACAGGGGGGAAAAAAAGCTTAAAAACTGTTTGAGAGCCTCAGTAAGCTGTGGGACAATATCAAACACTCTAATATGTAAGTGGAGTCACAGAGAAGATAGGAAGGGGAGGAAATAATGGGTAAAAATATTCCAAATAGGCAAACATAAATCTATATATCTAAGAAACTAAAAAAAAAACCAACCAACCAAACAAAAACAACCAAAACTAAAACCAAACCAAACAAACTCCAAGCAGGAGAAATACAAAACCAAAATACATAAAATCAAATTGCTAAAAGTTAACGAAAAAGAGAAAATCTTAAGATCAGCTATAGAAAAAAGATTTATTTACAGAAGAGACAAAAATAAATACTGTTAAGTTCTCATCAGAAAGAATGCAAGGCGTAACACAATGGATTGACTTCAATGTGCTGAAAGATAAGAAAAACTGCTAACTTTATATATAAAATATATTAAAATATATAAAATCCTCTATGAAAATATCCCTTCAAAAATGAAGTGATAACATTTTCAGGCAAACAAAGGCTAAATTTATCACAACCCCCTACCAAAAGAAACATTAAAGAAAGTACTTCAGGCTAAAGGAAAATACAAGATGAAAATTTGAATCTACATAACAGAATTTACAGTGACAGAAATGACCCGAATGGAGGACCTCACTGCACAGAATGATGCTAGATTTGTGGACACTATGCTATACACTTGATGAGCTGGAACTTTACGTTACCCACTGGACACTCCTTGAGCACATGAGGAGTATCATCATGCTGTCCGTGGAAACAACTGCTTTGGATTTTGAGGCATTCTTAAGGCTTGCAAAGATATCAGTTATCTTTGATGAGAAGTACAACCCGAAGGCAAGGAGACTGTTGTGATTATATGTAGGCCCTCAAATTAATAGCACTAGGCAGGAGGGAGACAATGCCTTACTCTCTCTCTACTCCTATCCAACAAAGAGCCTCCGCGCACCAAACCATCCATGTCCTACACCACTGTCCTGGCTTCACTGGCCTGGGCTTTGAAGCAGTAATGTCAGCAATGGGTTTTCTCCATCTGAGGTGGAGCCCAGTGGAGTTGACAATCAGAAAGTCATGCATGAGGTCAATCCCATTCTGAGAAGTTCACATCTAAGAGTCCCTGAGAGTGAAGTTTTGAAGGATATCACTTTTAACTTAGCTCAAGGAAGAAAAGAAAGAAACCATACTCAAAACAAAGCATGAGCTTATAGCAAAATCTGTTATTTCAGAACTTTCCCTGAATATACTGTTAATGAATGACTATTCTGTGATAATCTCCTTCATTTCAACAGGCAGCAGGGTATTCAGTTGGAGCAAATTAGCTTAAAATTTTTTTATGAAGCCTTGATACTGGGAAAAGAGACAAATTCAGTTGTAAAAAGTACTACATATTAACGTTTGAATTTATGTATTTTCCATGTCATATTACACATTTTTATTGTTTGTGAAGGATTACACTTAAGACTTTTTTTTTAAAGATTTTTTTTTGAGGGATGCCTGGGTGGCTCAGTGGGTTAAAGCCTCTGCCTTCGGCTCAGGTCATGATTCCAGGGTCCTGGGATCAAGCCCCGCATCGGGCTTTCTGCTCAGCGGGGAGCCTGCTTCCTCCTCTCTCTCTGCCTACTTATGATCTCTGTCTGTCAAATAAATAAATAAAATCTTTAAAAAAAAAAGATTTTTTTTGGAAAGATTTTATTTATTTATTTGACAGAGATTACAAGTAGGCAGAGAGGCAGGCAGAGGGAGAGGAAGGGAAGCAGGCTCCCCGTTGAGCAGAGAGCCCGATGAGGGGCTTGATCCCAGGATCCTGGGATCACGACCTGAGCCAAAGGCAGAGGCTTTAACCCACTGAGCCACCCAGGTGCCCAAGACTTTTTTTAAAAAAGGAAAATAACTGAATGCCTTTAAAAAATCCCTGGATGCTTTTAAAAAGCTCACTGCTGTTTTTAGCACAGTCAAGTTAATGGTTATTTACTGTGTGCAATTCATTAATTCAATGATGTGAACTCAAGCCCCAAAAGGTATAGCTCAAGTCCCTTCCAGTGCCACTTCTTGCCTAAGTTCTGGTTAAGAGCCCTTTTGGTAGCTGTAATACTGTACTCAGTGTTGCAAATTGCTAAGTGTGGTACAAAGTTTTGTACTTTGCTAAGTTGGACAAAGTTTTTTTTAAAAATTAATAACATACAGACAAAAAGCTTGAAAATGGAATCTACTGACATGCTGACTTAAACAGCTATTCATAGAACTCAGTGATGATATAATCCCAATTCAATCACACAGTCCCCTGTGCAAATTCTAGTTTAGATGAATTTTCTGAAATGGTGTAGAAACCAGCTCTGATACACAGCTATACCTGTGGGAGGTGTTAGGTAATAGAACTGAATATTAGAACTATGAAAAAAAAAAAAGAGGTAAAACAAATGGCAGGATGGGACTAGACATCTCTGTAATAATTCCTTGGGAGAGATTATGGAAATCGAGGCAATGTAAACTTGAACCGTGGAACTCCATTCTAGTATCTCAGGGAAGGGAGAGAACTGACTCAAGTGCTCTCTGATGGAAGAGAGCTGCAAGAAAGTTTAGATCACTCAAGTTCTGAGGAGAGAAGGGCTGAGAAATATCTGAGTGAGTCAAAAAGGTTACCCAAGACTTTTCAGGGATCCACATCATTCTGCATCTCTGGGGCCACACTTGGACTAGAGGTGTGAGAATGAAAAATTCCGAGTCTATACTATTAAATGGAATCGAATATTTGGTTAAAGATCTAAGCATACATACAAAAACACCTTAGGAATATTATCTGTTTTTACATATATATTCTAGTAAACAAAGGAAGGTAATTACAAATTACCCATTATTACTAAAGATATATAAAATGTTACTAATATTTTTAAATTTCTTTGTATGTGCTGTATGTATAAATAAAAGCACATAATAGTTTGATATAATTCAAGATCCTAATCCCCGAACCCTATTTCAACTGAGAATTCTTCTATCAAGGAGTGTTTCAGTAATGCTCTCTATATACATATATATCATGCTGATGGTGTGATATGCATATTAAATATAAAATTCCATAATAACAGATTTTAAAATAATTTGATAATTTTCATATAAATGGATCTGTGAATGGAACAGAGCTAATGGTAAGGGAATTAGGGAATTATAATGTTTGTTTTAAAAGTGCTATAAATCCAGCTAAGAAAAAAAGCAGGCACAATACACATATGCATATCATAATCCAATGCTTCTTTGATGTTCTGGTTCCATGCTTCCCTGGAGTTTAGTATTTATAAATGGTCTCCATTTGGTTTCAACTACTTGTGAATTCCAAGTATAACATATATAACTATGTTCCTCAAACTTAAGTACAAAACACATCTCAAGATAAAAGCTAAATAACAGTTTAAAGTAAATTAAACAGTTCTTTATTGTTAGAGAGTTTCTTACATTTGAGAGCAAGCAAAGACGTAGGAGTCAGTCTTATGCATAATGATAAAATTAGTCATGTCACTAGATTCTTTTTTCACATCTTCTGTAGGATTAAAAACAAGGCCATTTCATACTGATCAAGTTACATCATATAAAAAAAAAAAGAAATCGAAGTCTTTAAAAGTTTTAATTTGAAATTATAAATTAGCAATATATTTGTGGCAAAGGTATAATGTAGATATAACTTTAATAAAACTACTGGATCTAGGGGCGCCTGGGTGGCTTAGTGGGTTAAAGCCTCTGCTTTCAGCTCAGGTCATGGTCTCAGAGTCCTGGGATCGAGCCCCACATCGTGCTCTCTGCTCAGCAGGGAGCCTGCTTCCTCCTCTCTCTTTCTCTCTGCCTGCCTCTCTGCCTACTTGTGATCTCTGTCTGTCAAATAAATAAATAAAATCTTTAAAAAAAAAAACAAACTACTGGATCTAGGTAAATACTTTCAAAGAGCACATAAGATAAAGATACAATGAAAGTTTTAGTCTTGGAAAGAGATGAACTTTCTAAAATACTTAAATTAATAAGTACACCTCCCCAATTCATTTGTTTTTTCACCTCTTGCCACACATGTGCTATATATAATATAAATACATTTGACTTTGACAGTTCCATTAATTTCTTTCCATAATTTAAACTATACATATGAGTATTTTTTATTTTAATGAATATTAAAAATTTTAAAGTATAAGCACCCTACCTTTTCTCAATTTAAGAAAAAAATATTTTGAAGAATACAAAAGATTTAGTAAATACAGTATAAGTGAAAATTTGGCAGAAAGTACGTTCCCGGTTCCCAAACCATATACATTTGGTTACTATACAGTGGTCTCACCCAAAAAGTAGCCTCCCAGAATATGCAACTTTCCTCTACTCCACAAGCAAAATAATTATAATGGGAATTTGGTGTACAACTATTCCAAAATGTTCTAAGCTGAATATTCTTTTTACAGTGTCATTTTTGTAATATACCATGAAATAATTCAGGCCTAATAAATATGACAGCAATGCCCACGCTTGAAAATATTGCCAAATTGTTGATTTAAACTACAGTTTCTAGTTCTACAAGTTGAACTGTCAGGATTTAAAAAAAAAAAAAAAAGGTTATTAGATCACATTTGTTCAATATATGAAAGGGAGAGAGAAAAAAAAAAGCAGGGAGGGACATAGGTCACCAAAAGGTACTCTGTATCAGACCCAAGGCAATGCCTGCTAGATTAGTAATAAAAAATGAACTGATTCTTGGTTGGATGGGATCAGAAACCAAAAGGGTAAATAAATGACAACGCTTAGGTAGTATGACAGTACCAGGTTGGTAAGAAATCTATTAGAATGAGACAACAAGCAAGCAAGTTCTCCTGTAGCAGAAGCTGCTCTTGCTATGTGTTCTTGCCAATCACTAGTGTGCTTCTGCCAAATCAATGTCACATTTAATTTATTCACATTCAAATCTATTGCAAACAGACTTTGATCAATTACAATCACAAAAATGCAGACTGAGTTTTGTTGTTTTGACATGCTTTCTTGAACTTCTCTCCTACATTTTTGAAAAACATTTCTATTTACAAGAATTTGATCTCAAGGATTTTTGTTATTTAAGGGGACAATTGTTAAGATTTGTTTATATTCCTTGCTGGTAGGAATTTCTGGTGTTTTCTGTCTTTGAACTTGAGCCAGATTAATTATTACATCTCAAAATGTTACTAAAAGGAAATAATCACAGAACTCGTCATTAATATAGTTTTACAGGTGGTATTTCTTTTAATAAAATAAATGAACTTCCGTCTATATGAAAAAAAAAAAGACCTTTGAGCATAAAGATACAATTACTTAATTGAAAAAGAAATATTGTAGTTAAACATTAATAAAAAAAATAATTAGACTCACTTAACTTTAGTCCTATTTAATTGCACTGCCCTGGTGGGAGACAAAGAAAACCTTGCTCCCCTGTGTGAGAAGTGCGGAAACCCATTATCCCTGGGAGAGAAGCAATGGCTTGTCAGGCCTGGGCTCCTAGAGTTGGGAAGAAGGGCAGAGGCTGGAGCCCTGAAGGAAAAAGGAGGCTCCATCTGTGAAGGACTGTTAGCACTTACTGAGCTGTTATACGCCAGCTGCTGTAGGGAGAAAACAGTTCTACTCTTCTAGGTTGAGGGAGGGAAGGAAAGGAACTGGGAGGAAGAATCAAACATGTCATAGCCGTGGAGGGAGGTTACCTTCTCCAGGACCTAATGCAGAGGTACTGTCTGTCCTTTGATGCAAGGGACAATAAACCTGCAGCCCTGCAAGATATACTCATTCATTCATGAATTTTTTTTTAAAGACTTTATTTATTTATTTGACAGACAGAGATCACAAGTTGGCAGAGAGGCAGGCACAGAGAGAGGGAGAAAGCAGGTTCCCTGCTGAACAGAGAGCCCAATTCGGGGCTCAATCCCAGGACCCTGAGATCATCACCTGAGCCAAAGGCAGAGGCTTAACCCACTGAGCCGCCCAGGCGCCCTCATTCATGAATTTTTTATTCTTTCTTTCATTGAATAAATATATATGAGCACCTACAATTCAAGGGCCTGGGGATACAGAGAACAAAACCTGGCTTCCGCTCTTAAGGAGCTTCCTTGGGGGCCAAGAGGAAAACAAAGGAGGTTGCCTGCCTCCTGACTCATCTAGGAGTCAAGGCAGGGAAGAGTTGGGTAAACACCAATGGTCAGTTTTGTGGCTAATGCTTATGGTTTCTTTCCTACTTTCTCATTTGCTCATTCGTTGGTTCATTTAGATATCGACAGCCCACTATGTGCCAAGGACACAGAGTGAGAAGATACAATCTTTAGCCTAAACTCAAGGAACTCAAAATCTAAGGAAGAGAGATGGGTTAAAAAATTAATGAAATTACAATATGATAAATTCCGTGATAATATTAAGCAAAGAATGTTTGAGATTGCAGAAGAAAAGCTGGTGTTCCTATTATTATCCACAGAGTGGGGAGGAGGGGGTGAGGTCTGAGTCTTAACAACAGGAATGAACCAGAGAACTGAGAACAGAGGAGACATGCTGGGAAGAGGTGAGTACATGCTCATAGGTTCAGAGGAGTAAAGCAGCACAGCAAATTCAGAACACTGGAAGCAGTTCATACAGCATACAGGGGTGAGAACATGCTGACTCTTACAAAGTGATGTTAGGACATTTAGCTTTCATCCTGAAAGCCATGGTGAAGTATTTTGACTCTGAAGCAAGAGTAGGATTTCCAGATAAAGGAGGAGAATGCTCAGTTAATTTGCATTTTGAATAAGTAAAAAATAATTATTTTGCATACATAGTTCTTATATATTACATAGTATATAATTACACTTACAATTATTCATTGTTGGTTTGAAACTTAAATTTAACTAGGTGCCCTGTATTTTTATTTGTGAAATCTGGCAAATACAGCAGGAGACTTATGTGTTTATACCACATTAAAAAAAAATGAGTCTAGCAACTGTAAAAATTAGATCAGAAGGAGGCGAGACTTGAATACAGAAATTAGACAGGATGCTACTGCAGAAATAGAACTGAGACGTCATTAGGGCAGGAACCAAGACAGGTAGTGAGATGGAGGGGAAAAGACAGATTGTGATAATATTCAAAATGAGAAAGGTCTTGGTCACCAGGAGTGGAGAGCTGAACCAGAACCATTCCCAAGTCTCTGATGATGATGGATGACAGGGTAATGCCATTAACCATGGAGGAAACAGGGAAGAAGCGTATTTGTTTTAGATACACTGAATTTGAGATGTCTATAATATACCCAAATATTGTGCACCAAATTGTTAGCTCCTTCTTCTCAGCCAAAACTCCAAATATGGAAGTGCTTCAGGACTCACTTTGAGGTCTGCCCCTTTTTCTATACTCTCTGCCTCAGTGATCATTTCCAATCTTATGAGTTTAAATACAGTCTACATTTGCTGAAAAATCTCAAATTTATGCTTTTAGGCCTGCTTTCCAAGCTCCAGAATTATATACTATCCAACTATCTAACTGATGTCTTCACTTGGATATCTAATGGACATTTTAAATTCAATAAACCCAAGATGAATGAGGCTCAGAGGGGTAGCTCAGGGTCACACAATAAGCCTAGACTTTAGACTGAAGTGTCTGCTTCTACTACATTCTTTGCACTACTTGCTACTGACCTGCACACCTCTCAGCAAGCCCCCACATAGGGCTCGGCATACTGGGGGCCTCAGGATAGTGCTAGGTCATAGTGCTAGTGTTGCCTTGACCTCTAGCAGCTTTGTGTCGCTTCACTTCAATCGGGCCTCAGTCTGTTCCCTTTCTTCACATGTTAAGACACAGACAAGCTCTAAGGCGACGTCACACTGCACACATGTATCTAAAGGGGCATTCAGGTACCTGGCTGGCAATCCTGAAAGTGAACCAGAATACTCTCTAAGTGGCCTCCCTGACATAACAAATGCACACCAGCATGCAGGATCTGGAGAGGGCAAGGGGCTACTGGGATGTCCTCATGCCGGGAAGTGGTCCAGTTCAGCCAACAGCAGCCGAATCAGCCTCCCTTACACAGCTGTGTGTATTTAGTAAAACTACTCCTATACTCTCCCCTTGCCTCCTACCTCCACCTAGCACTAAATCTCACCAATTCTTCCTCCAAAGTGTATCTTGAGCCATGCAGTTCTCTCCACCTCCCTTACCAAAAGCATTCCTTGCCTAGATCACAGTCTCCTAATAGGTCTCCTTGTTCCTCTAGGATTCAGTGTCCAGAGCAACCACTGACCTTTCACGTCACTTCCCGCTAACAAAATTTTAATGGGTCCTTAGAACAAAACCCAAACTTGCCCATGGCAGATATGGATATGGAGATACTCTGATCAGTTCCCACTTCAAGACAACACTTGCTTCCCAGCTACAAAGGGTGTGCTGAGCAGACAGTCTCCATTGAGTGGTATATTACGGCTTATTAGCAGACATTTGGGTTGTTCCTAGCCTTTCTACTGCTACTACAAATATCCCTGTGAATTATGATAAATTACTTATTTCACCAGATAATTTTGAGTAGATTTTTAGAAGTTAGATTGCTAAGGCAGAGGGCAAATGCATATATATTTTGCTATTTGTAAGGGAATGGAGTTTTGATTGCCCTTCCTACTTCCCTTTTCCCTTCTTTCCCCCACACTGACTGCCTAAAATGATGCCTAGCATGTAATAGGTGCTCAATATCTATCTGTGGAATGAATAAATTTGCCTCTGTATATGCACTTTATCGACTAATGAATAAACAGATAAACTCTACAATTTGCATTGTCTTATAAAGTCAAATCTAAACTTAAATAGCTAATAATCAAGGACAAATCATATTCTATCATTAATAAAATATATTTTGATTTGAACTGACTTCAAGTTCTCTTCATAATGTTGAAAAAGCCTTAATAACTTTAAAAGTGAGAAAAGACAGGCACACATTTATTTATACTCTTAGAAGCTTATACTGTTTTTTTTTAAAAACCAATGTGAGGGTACCAGCTCTCGGTGCAACTATTCTGCATTCCATCGTCACAAGGCCCTTGAGATGCCCTGAGCCAGCAATGTGGGCCCCAAAAGGACCTGGGCATGACAGTGGAGCTGGGTGCACAATGCGAGGATGATGGCGTCGGGGAGGCAGAATATGTTGCCATTAACTCCATGTTGGGCCAGATCAACTTCTGTCTGAACCACCTGGAGAAGAATGACCACCCCAAATCCACCTCCTGGAGCTGCTTGAGTCCAACCAGCAGACACGCCTTGAGTTCCAGTTCAAGGAGGCCCTTAGGGATGCCAGTCCCTAGGCTCTTGGAGCCCCCAACTAGCCCCAACCCTGTCTCCCTGGGCTAGGCTCTGACCTGAGCACTCACCACCTGGCTTAGATATCTTTTCAAGGGCTGGCCTATAGGTCCCCCTCATGGGTCTGCCTGCCTGGGTCACCCTTGTGGTACTCTCCTTGGCATGCCTGGGCCAGCCCCCATCATTCAGCATCCTCTCCTATAGTCAGGTATGGGCCTGCAGACCACCCACCCTGCCTACCTGCCCAATTCCAGGGCACTCCCCACTTTGCCCAGGCCTTGAGCAGCCACATTAAACAGGCCAATAAATGAATGAATGAATGAATGAATAAATAAAACCAATGTGGTAAAAATGACTGTTTGTCCTTTTTTTTAGATTTATCAATTTATTTGAGAGAGAAAGAAAGAGTACGCATGGTGGGGAGAGGGGCAAAGGGAGAGGGAGAAAGAGTTCTAGGCAGGCTTGGCATTGAGTGCAGAGCCCAGCACAGGGGTCAATCTCACAACCCTGAGATCATGACCTGAGCGGAAACAGATGCTTAACCAACTGCACCACCCAAGCGACCCTCAGTTTGTCCTTTTGAAAAACCTTTTTTTGTTTTAAAGATTTTATTTATTTATTTGACAGAAAGACATCACAAGTAGGCAGAGAGGCAGGCAGAGAGAGAGGGGAAGCAAGCTCCACACTGAGCAGAGAGCCCAATGTGGGGTGCAATCCCAGGACCCTGAGATCATGACCTGAGCTGAAGACACCTAACAACCGAGCCACCCAGGTGCCCCTGTCCTTTTGAAAATTAAGAAATTTTGTGTGTGTGTGTGTGTGTGTGTACCTTTCACTTGTCAACCAGTAAGTATTTGACTTAAGATATATCACTACCCAAATACAAAATTCCCAACTTTGGATGGCATCAAGGTAGGAAAGTTTAATAATGGATCAGTTATTTTGGACCTAAAATACCCCCCCCCACCCCCCGCCTGCCCAAGAGAAATAGTGTTACAGTGATACGTGTATTGCCTGCCTTGAATACAATTCAACCACGGTGTAACATATATGCAATAAAAATACACAGTAGAGTCACAATATATCAACCATAGCATCTACCATTGACTAAAACTTGAAAACAGGCTGCTGGCAGTGCCGCCTCCCCAAAGAGACAAAGGTGCTATGGGAAGGTAGATGGGTGACTGCCTGCCTGCCTGGGTCACCCTTCTGGTACTCTCCTTGGCATGCCTGGGCCATGTTACTTCAGATGGAATCCAGGACTCCACTCTTCCCAACTCCAAAGACAGTCCAAGCACTTCCCTTCCCATCTACCTTTTCCCATCCTTCCCATTAAGGGATGGGAAAAGGTAGAAGAGATAGGAACACAGGTTTGGGAAAGGATGACTAGTGGTAGGGGCCAGAAGAAGGTCCCCATGTGGTCAGCGAGAATTGCAGCACTCACATAAAGCACCACCACTACTCCAGCAGTAACAGTAACAGTAACAACCACTTTATGCAAATGGAATAACATCAACAGACAGGACTGCCTATAACAATTACACTGGGAGGAGAGTGGAATTCCCAGAAGAGTAGTAGCTGATGAAACTAATTGACATGACATTGAGGGAAGGAGGGACAATAAAAGGGAAAAACCACAGTAACATCTTTTATCTCAAGTAGGAATGAAAAGGCTAGAATATTAATTAGGATTGTAGAGTGAGTTCTAAAGGTCAGGCAGTCAGGTGAGCAAGCAAATGTAAGCTCAAGTGGGCATCTGCGGTCGCCTTGGAGCCAGGCTTCCTTTAGGTTTGTTTGGTGGCCAGGAGAAAGAGAGGCTCAGGGATATCCCAGCAGGGATGCAGACAGGAAAATGAAGAAACAAAGTGGGTGAGAATTCTCATGGGAACTGGTAGGGGAGAGCAGAAAAAAAAATTATTAATAAATAAGAATAAACATAAAAGGAAATCAAGAGCAGAGAAGAAACTGGCCTTCTTAGGGCTCTCAGCAGGACATAGGCTGGAGTCCTCTCTTTCACTTTTTCACACAGTCATTCAATACTATTGAGCACCTACTCTGAGCCAGGCACTGTTCTAGACAAGGCAGGGAACAAAATAGTCCCTGCTCTCATGAAGCTTGAATTCTAGTAGGAAGAGACAAATAATACACCAACAAATAACATCACTACTGAATATAAGTAAGCAGATGACTGCTGCTTACTATCGCTATAACCTTCTCACTTAATCAGCCTGCTCTTTTGGGTTTACTAAGAAACAGGAGACTTGAACTAGAGTGGGAGTACTTGCAAAGAAGTAAACATAATTTTCTTAGCTCCTTTCAAATGTTTTTTTTTTCTTTTCTTGAAATGAAAATCACTTTTCTTTTTTTCTACAAAAGTAATACAGCTGGAAACAAATACTAACATTTAAACAGAAATCCATAAAGTTGAAAAACATAAATCTCTCACAATTTCATACCCAGTGTTAAAAAGTCTGGAGTATATCATTACAGACTTCTCTTTAAACATATAAATGCATTTACAATATGAATATGGTGTAGCTCATTTTCAAATGCATGTTTATAATTATTGATAAGGTACAATAAGGTACGTACTATGCATACTGTTCCATAAATTACCTTCCACTTAAAATTTTCCAGACCTCTTTCTGTATAAGCTTATATTAAGTTTATATGGCTTAATGGCTGTATAGTGGCTAGTATTTCATTGCACAAAGGTAACCTAATTTATTCACTCAACCGCCTACAAATGTTTAGTGTGTTTCATATTTTATAATACTACAAACATCCTTGTATAAAATTTTTATACATTTGTCAATCATCCCTAGGATATCTTCTCAGAACTAGAATCAAAAAGCTGCTATGTATTTGGAAAACTGCTCTCTAAAAGTCAACATCACCTTGCACCTGTACCTATGATGAATATTTTCCCACATGTCAATATAAAAGAAAAAAAAATCCTTCTTTATCTTATATTTTATAAAATCTACCCCCACCCCCATCAGTTTATGGTTTCTCTTTTAATTTTATCTAGGATTTTATTTTTATAAAAAAGTAGAAATTTCTTACGCTGTCAAATTTGTCAATTTTTCCCTTATGGTATCTGGCTTAGGTGTCATGTCACTCACTCTTTGGCTTGCTTGTTCCTTTTTATCCTTCAGGTGTCAGCCTAAATATTACCTCTACAGAGCAGCTTCCCTAAATTCCATCTAAAGAAAGCTGTCCTTAGTATTCTTTCTTAGAATCTTTGTTTATTCCTACAGAGCTCTTTTCACAACTTGTACAAATGATCCATTTTTGGCATTTGTAACATATCTGCCTTTCCCACTAGAGCATAAGCTCCAAGAGGTACACATTATTCCCTGGGTGATCTGCCTATTTTCCACTACACCTCCAACATCTGCCATAGAATAGATACTCCTAGATTACTTCGTGAACAAAGTTTAGTTCCTTCCTGGGGCATAATGCCGGTTTTCTCTCTCTCTCTTTTTTTTTTTTTTTAAAGATTTTATTTATTTATTTGACGGACAGAGATCACAAGTAGGCAGAGAGGCAGGCAGAGAGAGAGGGGAAGCAGGCTCCCTGCTGAGCAGAGAGCCCGATGCGGGGCTCAATCCCAGGACCCTGAAACCATGACCTGAGCCGAAGGCAGAGGCTTTAACCCACTGAGCCACCCAGGTGCCCCTGCCAGTTTTCTCTTGAACAGTATTCCTTCTAAAAGATTAAATGAATAGTAAAGGCTGTCAAACTAATCCTTCACTAAAGAGTAATTTAGAAAATCTCTGTTACCGCTTTTCCAAAAGAAGTATGTCAAGATCAGGGATCATGGCAACCAGACTGGTCAGTAAATTTTGGGCTGGGCTTAAATGAACACTGCAGTATGGCTCAAGGACATGCAATATTGCTTTTATGACATCCAAGGGCACATCCATATACTGTATATCTTGCGAATTTTGATGGTTTCAAAATCTATTATTAGTAATTTACTTTGAAAATGAAGACATGCCATATTACTAATTTAGGATCAAAGGGAGGAGTGTTATGATGCCAGAGCACCCAAAATGTTAGGAACTTGTAATTTAGTTTTTCTTTTTAATTTTTAAAATTATTTATTTCTTTGACAGAGAGAGTGTGAGTGTGCACAAGTAGGGGGAGCGGCAGGCAGAGGAAGAAGGAGAAGCAGTCTCCCCTCTGTGTGGGGAGCCCGATAAGGGGCTAGTTCCCAGGACCCTGGGATCATGACCTGAGCTGAAGGCAGATGCTTAACCAATGAGCCACCCAGGCACCCCGTAACTTAGTTTCTATGGATATCCTCTATGATAGTTATTAATTACTTATTTTTAAAAAGTGGTATTTAGGCACAAGCATCAGCAATAGTGATAGTTCCTTGAACGGTATCAGTTAATAAGAACATAAACTGAAGGTTTAGGATGGCCTGTTTTCCACCTGCTAGATAAGAGTTCACTTCAAAGGTATCAGGGTTGGTCCCTTTTCATTCTCACAATAAAAAGTTCAGTGATACTCAGATTAGATGAGCCCTTTTTTTATGATTCTTAAGAATGGCTCTTTCTTTTTAGATGATTATCTTTTAATTGTGGCAGGAATTAGGGAAGCTTCTATCTGCGATTTTTTCTCACGAATACCTGTAAATAAATACCTGTAAATACACAAATTAAAGTGGAACAAAAGCTGAGTTCTAGTTTCATAGTGTAGGTAAAAATATTTACATTCTACTATATTATTTACTTACAAATACTTTTTCTTCTTAAATTGAGAGGCAATGTGATGTTTTCTTAGGTGAATGCATGCAATGTACTAACCTTCAATGAATTTATCACCGGACTTAATACATGCAAATATATTTTCAATACACAAATGAATTTTGTTAACAGATACCACTACAGTGTAATAATATGCCATGGCTTTTTATAATTATTGCATTTAAATTACTATGTAATGTAAATTTCTTGGTAAAAATATCCATCTGGTGATGAAAATTTGGAATTCATTCAATAGAAAATCTTACTATGTTATTTTCAACAAACACATAGGAAATTAAATATTTTTATGATAAACTATCTTATAATTTGCTGATCATAGATAATGTAATTAGTCTAACTTTGTAGGGGGGAACAATTATTGAACTGTTATGCATATCAGTCCTCACTAAAATAATACCTTGTCCCTGTCTAAAGAAGAGAGACTGTCAAAACAGATAATTCTAGTAAAGTCGGAAATAGTTTGAAAGGACAAAAACCTTTATTTTCCTCTTTAACATTTCACCTTATATCTATTCAGAAACATTCAGAAAACATTTAACTTTATTACTATATACCAAGAACTTCACATATTAGAGATGAAAAGCAATCAATTATTTAACCTAATGTTTTTCATAATTTAAATACAAATAAAAGATAAAAGCATGACTTTTTAATTAAAAAAGATTTATTTCAAATTATAATAGCCACATTTGGCTAAGAAGCTACTGTATTAGACTAGAGATAGTCTACATTTGACAGGTCTAGACAGTCTAAATCAAAGATAGGGAATATTACTAATTATTTAGAGAAAATTTAAGATGAAAGATTTATAAATTATAACAATAAAAATAAAAATTGGGAACCATCATAAGAGAGTAATATATCCAAAACAGAAATTCTTTGATAATTCGACATTTGAATAAAATCCTTCAGAAAAGGGGGTGCTTGGGTGGCTCAGTGGGTTAAAGCCTCTGCCTTCGGCTCAGGTCATGATCCCAGGGTCCTGGGATGGGCCCTGCATCAGGCTCTCTGCTCAGCGGGGAGCCTGCCTCCTCCTCTCTCTCTGCCTGCCTCTCTGCCTACTTGTGATCTCTGCCAAATAAATAAAATCTTAAAAAAAAAACAAACAACTTCAGAAACTGGAAATGAAAGTCATTCAAAGATGTAGATACAGAAAAATAACTATATAAAAGGATAATGCAAGAAAGAGTGAAAGTTAATTTATATAAACAGTTTTGCTAGATAAACACAGGAAAAATGTTAATTACCTGATAAACAGAACATGGCAGCACTTTATAAATATTTGTTGAACTGAAATGACTTTTGTGGTGGTAACAAAAAACATTTGTTACCTTAAGGCTACAAATGAAACAGTCTCAAGATTTTAGGTAAATAACTCAGGAGAGACAGATATTATATTAAGGATGCCAAAGTGCAATCCCAATGGCCAAAGGGTATTATCGTGTCCTTTGGCACCACCTGTCAGATCACTAGAAACCACTGAGCTGACATTTTTAATTTCCTTTTTAAAAGTTAAATATTTTCTGATTATAGACAAATTCTTTATGTAGCAAATTCATAAAATACATAAAAGCACTAAGAAGAAAATCGGCTCACTGCCCAAATACTTTGTATTTAGACTTTCTTCAAATCTTTTTTTCTTTTTTTTTTCCATTCACAGACTTCCTTACTTTAAAAAATAACAGAGTTAGGAAGATATGATATATTTTATAATTTTTTTATTTCTATTTTAAAGATTTTATGTATTTATTTGACAGAGAGAGAGAGAGCTCGCGCGCACGCATACACAAGCAGGGAGAGGGGCAGGCAGAGGAAGAAGCAGGCTCCCTGCTCTAAAGCTCCCCATGTGGGGCTCCCTGTGGGGCTAGACATGAGGCTCAATCCCAGGGCTCTGGGATCACAACCTGAGCCCAAGGAAGAGGCTTAAACAACAGTGTCACCCATGTGCCCCTATAATTTTCCTTTTTAAATTAATTCTCATACAATGTGTTTATAAAAGCAAAGCATGAACATGACATTAAGCGAGAAACAGGCTAAGCCAACTGACTTAGATTCACGCTTACATCTTCATTGCTAATTGTGGTAACCTGTTTGAAATAAGGTCTCCAAGGGTTAATTAGCCAACAGCATTTATCAGTAAAAGATAATGTACTTAAATTTTAAAAATATGTGCAAATTTGTAAGTCTTTCATTTCCCAATATGAATCTGAACTCCAGAAAAAATTTTCTCATATTGGTAGTTGTATTAAAGACATAAAATCTTACTTAAGTTGAGAAATAACTGTCTTGGAGAACGGAGGTACTGGTTAATGTGTGAATTGTTGTTTCTTGTTCAAGGAAATTCCATATTGTAAAATATGCAAATAACTAGAAAAAGAAAACCCAGAATAAAAGACTGATTCAAATTATCATGACCCAAATACTAGTACCTAAAAGACTAATCATATTTTGTGAGTAGAATTTTTTTCACTGGGTCATATTCATAGTTTCCTGGCAAGCAATTTGAAGATCAAAATTCTTAAGCATTCAAAATCCAGAGGATTTTTTTTTTAACTTTCTTACTTAGATAAATTTATTTTAAAAGACATCTTTCTTTAAACATTTTCTTTTACTTGAGTGTAAAACATTGTGCTGACACACAATGTTACATTAGTTTCAGGTAAAAACAATGGATTTGAAAACAAAAAATATAACAAAACTAATTGTCAAAATATAAGCACTAATTATCATCTGTGATGATAAGTTTCATGTGTCAACTGGGCTAGGCCACAGTACCCAGTTACTCAATTAAACAGTAACCTAGGTGTCACTGTAAGGTATTTTGTAAAAGCAGTCAACATCTATAATCCATTGATTCTAAGAAAGGTACTACCCTTCATAATTTGGGTGACCCTCAACTATTCACTTGAAAGGCCTTAAAAGCAAAACTGAGAGTCCCATGAGGAAGAAGAAATTCTGCCTCAACACTGCAGGATCGGCTCTTGCTCAAGAATTTTCAACCTGCCTGCCTGCCTGTGTTACAAATATCTGACGTGCCAGCTCCTACACTCATGTAAGCCAACTCTCTGAAATATATAAATCTCTTAATTGCATCTACATCTATCCTCCTTCATTCTTCCCTTCTCTCCTCCTCTCTCATCTCTTTGATAAAGAAATGCCTCACGCCTTTTTCTATGAGGAATCTCTATGCTCCATAGCTCCCTACTATTGCTGTAAAGTCAAGTCCATTGCAATTATGCCAGCCCAGTATTGAAATCTGCACATCTGACCATCCAAAATGTGCCACAGATTAGCACATTTAACAGAATAAACTCATACTTTCTCTCCGTAGTTGGAGTGTATTCACTTAGTCAATGAATCTAGGGATTCTGTTTTTTTAAGGAGTAAAAGAAAGATGTTAAGTTAAAAAAAAAAAAGAAAGAAAGAAAGAAAGAAAACAAAGGAAAAAAAAGAAAAGAGAAAAGAAAAAGAAAATTATTTAAAAAGTCAAACCATGGGGAAAAGGAGGAAAGATATGTGGTGACTGCAAGTGTTAATACAGTTCCTGGGATTTAACAATAACTTTTAGTCTCAACATCCTAATAACCTGGGCAAAAAGCTAAACAAATTATGTATCTCTTTTTACTTAATAAAAGGAAACATTTATTCTTTTAGAGAGAAAAAAAAAACTTCTTTTCTGGTAGACACTTCTATGAAGAATTTGTTTTCAAGATTTCTTAAATAAGAGATAAAGAACAAAATAACCAACATCTTCAGTACTCGCTTTCAGATTCGGAAATGATTATCTTCTAGCCTCTTCACTTGCTAATCAAAGGCCCAAAACATAAAAGCTAGAACTTAATGAGGGAGGAGCTGTATGTCCGATGATGGCAACTGATACAGGAGGTGGCTAGTATATCCCTTAGATCTTCATTGTTCAATGGTGGACACTGGCCACATGCGGCTTTGACAACCCAAAACGTGGCTGTCTGAATTAAGATATACTCTGAGGCAGGGCACCTGGGTGACTTAGTCAGTTGAGCACCCAACTCTTGGTTTCGGCTCAGGTCATGATCTCAGGGTCCTGGGATTGAGCCCCACATTGGGGGGCCATCCCCACCGAGGGGGAGTCTGCTTGTCTCCTTCTCTCTGTGCCCTTCCCTCCATTATGCTCGTGCATTTTCTCTCTCAAATACATAAATCTTCAAAAAAAAATGCTGTAAGTATAAAATAAACACTAGATTTCAAAGATTAGTATTAAAAATATAAAATATCTCATTAATAATTTTTATATGCATTACTGCTGAAATGATAACATTTTGATGTACTAGGTTAAATAAAATACATTATTAAAATTAATTTCACCTATTTCTTTTTACTTTTTCTAGTGGGCCTCCTGGAAAATTTAAAATTAAATATGTGGCTAACATATTTCTATTGCATAGTGAAGGCCTATATCCATAGGCCTTAGGTAGTTCTTCCCCAATTTTTGACAACAGGAAGGAAGTGGCCAATGGAGGACTAAGAACATTAACATTGTGGGAACATTTCTATACAGGTCTGGCTTATCAGCTGGGTAGTTCTATCCTAGAAGATCTTCTTTAGACATAATTTCCTTTGGCCACACTTTTGGGAGGATCAAGACATTAGATAATTTAAGGCATACTTCTGCAGGGTATCAGTTTGTTAGCAGTGTTCCATGTGGAGAGGAGATGCCTGCTTCTAATCCCTGATGGGCAGCAGTAAGACAGTCACTCTATTATCAAGCTAGAAAAGTACAATCAGGATTCTTATTAGGAAACTAAATCACTAAACTCCTGCATGAGTTAAGTTTCAATTATGCTCATAGGCCAAGTCTCTTTAGTCAAGCTATTCTTGAAAAATTAATCTCAGGATCTCTCAGTCCAGTATCCAGGCAAGTACTGAATAAACTCCAGAATTTTATCCCACTAAGATGATTCTGATCACAAAATTTTCAAGTACATCTGATGGACCTACACATACTCTTTAATATTTCTAAAGAACATATCATTTTGTGCCAACATGACCTATGTGCGCTCATGTTACAAAGTCAGCTGGCCTGATGAATTTAATTATTAGGTACTGAGCATTTCAATTTTGAGCTCAATTTTGTCTACTATAGACGACAATTTTGGTTTCAATAAATCCGATGCTGAATAAGTAACCCCCACCCCCAGAAGAGGAGTAAGATACTAAAGAGAGTGAAATAGGAAAAGAAAGCCAAACCAGAGGTATGCTTTTATCTGGTCAGTGCTCTGGATGCTGGGACCCAATTCCTGCTGGAACGTTTTGAGGAGTCATGTTGAATGTATCTGAACAGTCAATGTGCTTCACCTGTCTGCCCAAGGGGCAGAAGGGAGCATTTATTCATTAGCTCCTATCTCCCAAGGGTCACCTGGTGTGGTAATCCTTTCACATATCTGAATTGATTCCCCAGAGGTATCCCATGCTACAGTGTCAAAGCAGAAAGCTAAAGCTACTCAGCAGAGCTATAGTAAGGTGACACATATGATAAAATGGTACTCTAGCTGCAGCTAGGCTGGAATAAAGTAGGACAAGAGGATATGAGGGAGGGCTCAAGAGGCATGTGATACTATGTTCTTTTATGCCAGTCCCTTATTGCATTGAGATTAAGAATTTAAATCACCTTCGTGTTATTCCTTATGTTCCACAAGTATGTGAAAACATATGATACTTGACTCTCTGCTTATTTCACTTATTTCACTCAGCATGGAGGACACTGGGAGATGGAGAGGAGAAGTGAGTTGGGGGAAACTGGAGGGGGAGACAAACCATGAGAGACTGTGGACTCTGAGAAACAAACTGAGAGTTTCGGAGGGGAGGGGTGGGGGTTGGGTGAGCCTGGCAGTGGATATTAAGGAGGGCAGGTATTGCATGGAGCACTGGGTGTGGTGCATAAATAATGAATTCTGGAACACCAAAAAGAAATAAAATAAAATAAAATGGAAAAAAAAAAGAATTTAAATCACCTTGAACTACAGAGAAAGAGTATCTTTTCAAAAATTAAAAAATATTAAACAGCTCTGAATATTACACTGGAAAAATGCAGGCTGCTCTTAGGCCATGCAAATGGGGAGAAGGAAACAAAGCAGAAAATTTCACAGTAATTTCTATGAAGCAAACATTCAAACTACCACAGTGTTATACTCAAATGCAGATGAATCTCTTTAAAAAGTTTAAATGAGTATAGAGCTTAGAAATATTTCTACATAACTTCACATCAAATTAGGATTCTTATGGACTTGAAATAATAACAAGTAGAAATAATAAAATAACAGCAGTTATTCCTTATTTAATGCCTATCTTGAGCAAGGCATGGGCTTAGCATTTTACATATACCAGTTTACTAGGTGAAAAAACTACTTTCAAGATTAGTAATTTTCAACTTTTTGTACTATGACCTTTATAAGTATATTAGGGTTCTCAAAAGACACAGAACCAAAAAGATGTGTATGAATGTGTATGTGTATGTGTATATATATATATTTATATATATAGTATGTATAGGAATATATGTATACATATATATGGGGGAATTGATAAATTTTAGGGAACTGACTCACATAATTGTAGAGGTTAGGAAGTCCAAATCTTCATGGTAGCCTGGCAGTCTGGGGGAGACCCAGGGAAGAGGTGATGTTGCCTGAGTCCAAAAGGAATCTACAGGTAGAATCTACTCTTCCTCAGAGGATGTCAGTCTTCGCTTACGGTCTTCAACTAATTGGATGAGGCCCAGCCACATTCTGGAGGGTAATCTGCTTTACTAAAAATATATTGATTTGAATGTTGGTATCAGCTAAAAAAATTCCTTCCCAGCAAAATCGAGACTAGTGGTTGACCAAATATCTGGGTGCTATAGCCTAGTCAACTTGACACATAAATATTAATCATTGCGGGCGCCTGGGTGGCTCAGTTGGTTCAGCATCTGCCTTTAGCTCAGGTCATGATCCCAGGGTCCTGGGATCAAATGCTTCTTTGGGCAACCTGCTGAGCGGGGAGTCTGCTTCTCCCTCTATCCCTCCTACCTCCAGCTCATGCACAAATGTGCACGTGCTCGCTCTCTCTCTCTCTCTCTCTCAAAAATAAATAAATAAATAATATAAAAATAGATTGACCATTGCAGTAAAAGATACATTTTACATTACAATGGACACAAAACATATGCATATATGTATGTGAAACAAGAATTTCAGAAAACAATACTCACTGTGAGTCAGGTTTTATATGCTGGTATTTCCTATTCTATATATTTTTCTACTTTATTAAAAAGAAAAAAATACTTATACCCCACTAAATTGATTTCACAGCCCTCTAATGTAGCACATAAATTGAAAAACCCTGCCCTAGATGACATACTCATTTGCTCATGTTTTAGAATACTGGTAAAAAAAAAAAAAAAAAAAAAAAAAAAGAATCACGGTGGCAACAGAATGTGATATTTGAGAAGGAAATTAAGTATATTTGAATACATAAAATGCAATAAACATATGTATATCAGAAAAATTATATAAAATGCCTAATTTCTTATTACCATAGCAACGACATACACATAGCAAATTAGTGTAGTATTTTATCACTGTCAAAATAAATATTTGAGAATAAAATCTGGCATACCTAACTGTGACAATCAACTGTGGCTTGGTATCTTTGAGGGTACATTACCAATATAATCATCCTAAGCACCACTATTACCCCACTTAAAGAAATCGCGTTATATCTGATAAAAGTGATCAGTAGCAGTTTCTTTTTTTTAAATTTAGATGGTGAAAAAAAAAAATCACTACTTCTCCAGCATGAAAGAATAAGAGGAAAATCACAAGAAATTGTTTTGGATAAGAGAACTGAGAAAATGTGGATTAAAAACAAAAACAAAAACAAAGAAACCTGACCTCATTTTAACTCCCTTAACCTTTTTCACTCTGGATGTAAGCCCAGTTTTAAAACCTAAATGTGACTTGTCTTTGTGACTGATGATATGACTCAGAAGGTTAACTATTCAGAACTAATTCTGTATACTTTTTAATATGCACCTAGTAAGTTATGATGAATCTCAGAAGAAACTGAGCATAAGCAAATCTAAAAATAATAAATAAAGGCACTTTATTTATATACATTTTAGAAAAAACCTTTTATGTTCTGCTCCTTAAAGGTCATAAAAGATCAAAATAGAAGAAAAAAATGTGCTAAGGATAAACTATGCTCACACTCAGACCTCAGCTTTGTACAGAGGCATATAAAAAGCAATCCTTTTAGAATGAAAAAGGTGGGATGCTTGAAATTTGAGATACTTTTTAGTAAGATCTACCTAAAATCAATATTTTGAAAACCAGAAAGACTTACAACACAAACTAGAATGAAAATTTCTTGTATAATTCATAAATACCTACAGTTAGGGAGACACAGTAGCTTATGGTTGAGTATAGACTTCAAGGAGCTCAAAATGCTCAAGTGATTCACTTTCATATCCTCCCACATTTTTCTAGAGAAGCATGGAAAATTTTGTATCATTTTAGCTTTTATAAAGCTAGAGATCAATATCAAAAAAGGTGTGTAGAAAAGGCATCTCTAAGTGTTATGCTATTGTGTTTCAAGTACTTGTTTTATTCTTTTATTATGAGAGTTAAGTAAAAACATCGGAATACAAAATAACAAAAGTATACCCAAATTATAATAATGTACCAGTGTATGAATAACTTGTTAAAGTTGAGTTGTGCAACCAGCCATAGGATTTGGGTTAATTTACCATTTCTGTTTTTAAAATTGTTATACTAATTTTTTAATCAAAGTTAAAGAGGCAAAATTGTAACTCTGGCCATGCCAGAGTCATAGAAAGGCCCAATAATTATACTGGCAGGGATAAACTGCAGAGCTTCAGGTACTTCTGAATGGGGAGAAGACTTCTACTTTGCCTGGTCAAATATAGCCACAATCCGCTATGCATGAGGGAGGTCAAATGACTCACATAACTCTACTCAACAGGAACTTTTCATTGTGGATGGCGGTAAACCCATCAAGACACAGCATCTTTGGGCAGGAAGAAATGCTAGTAGTGACTAAAGAACAGGGTATTGACCAAGCTCAAGGATATATCCTTTCTAGTCTTGGAAACCAAAGATCCCATAATGAAAAAAAGAAAAGGAAAGGAAAGGAAATTAAAGAAAAGAAAAGGATCCTGGAACGACTGCACAACTGAAGATGTAATGCTCCTGTGTAAACTTGCAATAAGACCCAATTTCTGAAGGCAGTATGTGAATATTTTTCCCTTGCAACCTTAAAGATTAATCAGACTAATTTACTTTTGCAGAGGAAAAAAAAGATATTAAAAACAGAATCTAAACATAATTTAACAGAGTTATGATATCTAGGACAGGTTGGTATGTAAAGAAAATTATGACAGCTATTAAGCACATACCAGGTGCTTAGTAAGTAACTGAATGAATACCAGAGATATATAAGCATTAAGGTTTTTAAGAAGGAATTCTAAAAATGAAGCCACACTGTTTTCTTTTTAAAGATTTTATTTATTTATTTATTTGAGAGAGAGAGAGAGTGAGAGAGATAGCACAGGAAGAGAGGGCAGTGGCAGAGGGAGAAGGAGAAGCAGACTCCCCACTGAAAAGGGAGCCTGCCATAGGGCTGGATCCCAGGACCCTGGGATCATGATCTCACCTGAAGGCAGAAGCTTATGAACTGAGCCCCAAGAAGCCCCAACACACTGATTGTTTCTTATGCATACTGATATGATAACTCCTTAAGTGCTTTTAGTATTTTAGAATTTCAAGTATTTCAGTTGTCAGTTTATTCTAAATATCTTATTTTTGTATCAGGGACCCAACATGTTCTCTTAAAATTTAGGATTACAAGGTTTCATTGTATTCTTTTAAATAAAATATTTCAAGTGTATAAATATAGTTAATAATATTATATACACCCATGTGCTCACCATCCAGCATAAGAAACAAACACTATAGCTATAACCAACTTAAGAAATAAAGCACCACAGATAAAACACTACAGATACGACCATGATCCAGCTTAAGAAATAAAATACTACAGATATGACCAATAAAACACTCTGTGACCCCTCCCACCAACATTCTCCTTCCCCAGAGGTAATAACTACCCTCAATTTCTTATCTATCATATTCATACATGTTTTTAAAACTTTTACCACACCTTTATATATCCATAAACAATGGAAGCAGTGATTTCCTAGATTTGTTGGTGCACGTATAGACTTTTGAAAACTATGTACCCATCTTGCTCATTAAGTTGACAAATAATGGTAAAGGATGTATTTTCCAGTCTACTGCATATCAAATGCATCCTTTAAGTATGTTTTTTGTCAAAGCCTTGGAGCTGCATTTTAACTTATTCAATCTGTGGAAAATATAACCTTATAGCTTAATTGGCAGAGCCAGTTCTCATTGTCAAACCCAATCAGCCAAATGTGACTTACTCTCTGTCAGAAAGTCTAACTTAATTTTTAAATTCAAATAAATGTATTATTATGTGTCCCCATGACAACTTTCTCACTTGTGGATGTTAATTTTAGGAGAGATGAATGGATAGCTAGCTAGGTAGACAGAGAAACTATAAGGCAAGGATCCTGGCCATGAGTTTGTCACCTGGCTGAAATAATGTGTTGCCCCCTTCAGTAATTTTTACTGAAGTTTTCTCTGCTTTAGTCTCAAGAGACTCTCCCTCAGGAGAAATTCACTTTCTAATAGTCTCTGTTTGGTGCCCTGGAGATTTTTAAACCCCAAGGCAATGCATAAGAGTAAGATTTAGCACGGACAAGGAGTAAGCTTTCCTTCTGGAAAGTGGGATACAGATGACTATGTAAGACATCAGAAAGGAGAACTGGCAGACCAGAAAGATCATTTTTAGGAAAGATGGCATACAGAAAAGAGTGAATATGGAAATTAATGTCTTTAAAGCTATCTGTACCTGCACATCCCACTGAAAGCCTTTGTGTTCTCAGCGGCAAAGGTATCCCAATTTGAAAACCACTCATCAACAGCAGGAGCTGGCAAACCAAGATCTACCTACCACCTGTTCTGTGAATAAAGTTACACTGCACACAGCCATACTCGCTTGTTCACGTACTGCCCGCTGTAAGTGCGTTCACACTACCACGGCCAAGTTAAATATGAGTAACAACACTGTGTCTCACAACGCCTGAAATATTTGCTTGCTGGTACTCTGGAGAACAACTCTGCTACCTCTCCTCTATAGCATTGTGTATATGTTTTTAAAATTCTCTTTAAATCAAAATTACATATTCACATAATTTGAGGGGCCACATTGTTCTACAAAGCTTATTATGAAAAATGGTTCTCTCTCCCCCAAAACAACTACTTTATATGCTTTCACTTGATGTCTCTGGTTATGGCACAGGCCAAACAAGGGAGTCATGAAAATGTCTGGCAGTTACAAAGGAGACTCTGCTCCTGATTCCTCTGCAATATCAAAATAACATCCGTACGTTATGATTTATTTTTCAAATTTAAGCACCGTATATTAACTTACTATAGAAAAAGGATTTACCTCATCCTCCTTGAGACTTAATACTCTCAATATAGTTGCATATCAATATTCAACATTTATATGATTATGAATACACACTATAACAGTAAGTTATCTAGTATACCAGGATTATTTTTCCTTTTCCTACTTAAGCTTTGTTTTCCTTGGAAATAATAAGTAAATTCTGTGTATCTTCCAGGTACTTATCTATAATTCAACCTCACTTGTTAAGTTCAGTAAGTATATGTTCATTCAATCACTCTAATTTTCAGATTCATACTTCTTCCCTCAAATTTGTCTGGATACTGTTTTTCCTTTTCGATATATAAGCTCCCAGATCTCAGCTGGGTGGAGAAGTTGCTGGGTTTTCAAACTTCCACAAAGAGAATTTAACAATATCCTTCTCTTTTCTTCAGGAGACTTAACCCTGAGATCATACTATTATTTAATATATGGCTCATGTTCAAACTTTACTAATTACCCCAATACTGTCCATTATAGCTAAGTTTCCCCCCACCCCCGCTTACAATCCAGGGTCACATATTACATTTAGTTGTCGTGTTGATTAGTCTTTCTTTGTTGTTCATAACACTGACATGACCTGAAATGTGTTCCAATTTAGGTTTCCCAGTTCTTTCCTCACGATTAGATAAAGATAATGCGTTTTAAGAAATATGACATGAATATTGTCAGATTCTGTGTATTGTACAAGGGGGCACATATGATGTCAAGTCGTTCCACTTGGTACAACTTTTGACCACTTGATTAATGTGGTATGCACAAATTTATCTACTATAAACAAATCTCCCCCCCTTTGTAATTAATAAGTATTCTGTAGGGAGATAACCTGTTTCCCAACAAAATCTGTCTTAATACACACCAATGATTTTTCCTGAATAAGCTATTACAATGATCACTGAAAAATGATGACTTTTTTCCAACTCTACTATTTTGCCTACAATTTATTCATTAGCATCTAATTGCTTCTTAAACAGATTTTCAACTGGGTTATTGTTTTTAGCACCAGCCTCAACTCCACTTTTAGAATTTCCTGGCACTGCCAATTACAGAGCATTCCGGGGTTCTGTGATGTAAACCGGGTTGCTTCTGGGCTTTCTTCTCTGCCAGATTAGAAGACATTTTCAATTGTGCTAAATCTGTTACCACCTGTTTATCTGCTTTCCAGCTTCCAAAACAATGTTGCTGTTTTTGCCTCTTCAATTTTTTTGACCTTGTAGGTTTGTGCTTTTTAAATAAATCCCTTTGTTGTCATTTTCATTAGGCTTGAAAAGATAAATTCATAGTTTAACTTGCTAACTTTGCTTGAAGGTCCATTAATGTTTCCTTGCTTTCAAACTTTATAGAAAGGTATCATATTATATGATCATCTTCTGTAATTTGCTCTTTTTGCTTGACATCATGTTTCTGAGATTTATCCCCATTGACACACAGAGCTCTAGGTCATTTATCTTTAATGAATGATGCTGTAACCCAGAGTACAAGCATGCTGCAATTTTCTCACCCATTTCCACTGTATAACCAGTGGTCTGTTTTTCCACGAGAACATACACTCCATCTTTGCAATTTAAGGTGGCAGGAAAGTGAGGTTACATATGTAAAAATATCCATGTTAAGATATTTCAATTCAGTAACTTATAAAATGAACATAATAATACTGGGCACTGAGAACTCAATAAGTAAGTGTCAGTTACTTGGAGACAATGGTGAAATGGACCTCAAGAATTCAGAAATAAGATTCCTCGCTGATAGTTAAACTGTAAGATCAACATGTTATAGGCCAGAACAGAGACGTGAAAAGAATAAATGAAAGAATAGCTGCAGGGCCAGCAACGTTTGATCATAATATAACCACTGTAAGAGCCAAGGAAATAATATGTCAGTCAGAACAGGGAAGCAAAGAAAAAAAGACAATCACAAATGCTGAGAGACAAATGGACAAATACACAAAAAGAGACAAAAACCCATACGGTGTATCCCCAAAAGCCTCAACCATCATGTAGCAATTTTTTCTATTACAAATCATAAGGTTATTCCTAGGATAGAGACAGATGTTGTGAACTGTGGCCAATTCTATTTAAATATTTCCATTCCTATGGTCAGATTATCCTCACTTTGAGATGGCCACAACAGACAGTTTTAGGCCTGATGCAATTAAACATTTATTTTACTTAACTCCCCTCATCCTAATGCCATACTCACCAGGTAACCTATTGTTTCTTTCCTGTGCCAACTGAATTTCTATTGCAAATTAATACACTGAAATTCTGGCAACTATTTCAAACTTGCATGTCTTTTAGTCATTCTGATATCTTTTAGAGCCAGATAACCTTAGACATGGACAAAAGCGAGTTTTGAGCTTTCAGCTGAGATCTTAGAACATGGTCAAGTAAACAAGTTACTGTGAGGTATTATCCTACACTACCCCAACCTTTTGTTTGACTACAGCATCACCATCTCCAACTCCATTTTCTACTGGTTTCTAGAATTTCTTCTTCCTTTTTCATGGAGAAAGTAGGTGAGGTCTATCATTACAGTTTTCTTCTACTGCCTGTAAACCTATTGCTGAGTCATGTATTTTGTCAATACTTAGCAATACATCTATTTCCTTTTTGAAGTGGAAAACTTTATTTTGTTTCCTACTGTTTTTTCAGTATGAAAGGAGAAGCAATATTTTAAAATATTTGCTACATGTGATTTCTAATGGAATAAAGTCGTCATTAGGAAAATCTATCGCATTAATTTTGTGACATGTTAATTCAACTTGTACCACACTGATGAAAATGGCTGTACTATATTGGCAACCTACAGTAAAATGTGCATTTCTAGGATAGCAGGACGGGCAATGCTCACCTTCAAAATATGTTCACTTTTACAAAGTCATTTTATAGTTGGCTGTCAGAAATTCAATGTCATGGAAACCATGTAATATATTGACATGGCACTGAGGTTTCCACTTTTGTCAACAAAAGCCTATCCAATAATGAATCAGGCTCTGTGTTAGGTGCCTGTGACAAACAAATGAATGAGACACAATCTTTGTGCCATACAGCTCACAATATAGTCAGAAAAATGGATGAACTAAACAAAGAATGATAACACTAAACTCAAACAGCTATACAGCTGCACAAGGCAGTATAGTTATACCTAGAAAGGAGTAATTAACTCTAGGAGATAAAAAGTTGAGAAAACAGTTGAGGAAAACATCAAAGAATTTTAAGGGGAATTAAGCACGAGCAGAAGTGTGCCACCTGGTAAGAGAGGGAAAAGACAGCAAACCTGAGAGAGAGCATGAAGATCCTTGGAGAGGAGAGTGGGTATATTAAGTGTAAGGAGAAAAGTAGAAAACTCAGTTCGGTGTATATCAGGAGGCCTTGTATGGTCTGCCAACCAATGAAACCTTCTTTTGACTATGCTTTCCCAAGAAGTGTGCTTAAAAATTTATTCCTTCAAGACTTCAAAGAGGCCAGGAGAAAAAATGTGGGGGTCACAGGGTAAGTGTGTGTTTGATATTATAACAAACAGCCAGTTTTGGAATGTGGTTGTATTATTTTCACAATAACCAGCACTGTAGGAAAGGGATGGTTGCTCTAGTTAGGACTAGTGCTAACCTTTTGAATTTTAGCTCTTTTCATGGGTGTGCAGTGTAGTGGCATCTCAGTGTGGTTTCCCTGATGACTAGAGATGGTGAGTATCTTTTCATATGCTTAGTAATAATTCTCCTATCTTATGAAGTGACTGTTTAAGACTTTTATCCAATTTTTATTAGCTTTGTCTTTTTTTCTTTTAGGTCATTGAGTTGATGTGTTCTTTATATAGTCTGGAGTCCTTTGTCAAATACATGGATTGTGACTATTTTCTCCCAGTGTATTGCTTTCCTAATGTTCTCTTTGAATAAGCTTAGTTTTAAATTTTGATTAAGTTTAATCATCAATGCCTCTCCTTTCTGGATCGTGCTTTCTATGTCCTGCCTACCTCAAAGTTGTGAAGATATTCCACTACGTATCTTCTAGAAGCTTTATGAGTTTGAGTTTTTCTGTTTAGTCTGTGCTCCATCTTACACTAACACTGGTACATGATGTTAGGTAGGGATCAAGGCTTATTTTTTTTCCACATGGATATTAAGTTCTTCTAGCACCATTTGTTGAAAAAACTTTCCACTTGTAATTGTGTTCCTTTGGTGCTGCTGTCAAAAGCCAATTGGATGTATAGTGTCTATTTCTGGATGCTCTATTCTTTTCCATTCACTTATTTATATATCTCTATGCCAGTACCACACTGTCTTGATTACTATAGTAATAACTACAGAGTAAATCTTAATATCAAGACAATAGAAGTCCTCTAATTTTTTTCTCCTTTCGCATGATCGCTTTCAGCTATTTTAGGGCCTCTGCATTTTCAAATACATTTTAGAATTCATATACATCTTGATTTCTACAAATCTAATGGGATTTTTATTGGATTTGTATTTGACTGACTCTCTACATCAGTGGTTCACAAAATATAGACCAGTAGCATCAACATCACCCTAGGAACTTGTTATAAATGAAAATATTCAGGCCTTACCCTAGACCTAGTGGGTCAAAAACTCTAGGGCTGGGACCCTGCAATCTGTGTTTTAACAAGCCTTCCTGTTGATTCTGATGCACAATAAAGTGTAAGACTTGCTGCTGCAGATCAATTTGGAAGAATTAACATCTCAGCAATATTAAATATTCCTACCCACGAACAGACATTTCTCTCCATTAATTTAGGTCTTCTTCAATTTCTCTCACCAGCATTCTGTAGTTTTAAGTGTACATGTCTTGCATACATTTTGCTTAATTTATATCAGGGTATTTTATGTTCTGGTGCTACTGTAAATGGCATTTTAAGCATTATTGGCTAGCTTTTAACCATAGTGTAAAGGTGAAAGGGACAAAAGTCTCTTCGGGGTGGGAGTTCACTAAGAGACTTGAAAAAAAGTAGAGAGCTCACTGATTGGTAACATCTTGAAAACTAACTAGTTTTAACAGGCAGGCAAGATTACAAGGTTGTTTCCAATGAACTGCTACAGGCATTAAACAAAGCAACTGTGAAGACCACTAAAAGAGGGACAACCAGATGTGCTCTCACATAGTCTTGTCAAACATTTTCTACAATCCTGACAAAAAGATCAAAATATGGGTATCCAGCCTATGGCTCCAGCTGCGAAATCAAAGAAGACAGAGTAACATGTTGAATCACATGAAGAACATAAGATAAACAAAATCTAAACTGTGGCAAGCTCTATAGGTGAAATGGGCTGGGTTTTTCAACAGACAAACTTAGCAAAAAATAAAAGGGATGGAGGAGAACCACACAGATTGACAAGAGATTTAAAACCAAATATGAAGTTTTTACGAAATGGACAACTCTAAACTATCATGTACATCTGAGTGGTCGAATTAGTTAAAACTGAGAAAATGATCATTGTAAAAGTCAAGCTCAGGGTTTCTTCTGGGGGAGGTTGTACTGATACAGGGCATATGATTCTGGAGT
Organism: Lontra canadensis; assembly: GCF_010015895.1. Classification (NCBI taxonomy): domain Eukaryota; kingdom Metazoa; phylum Chordata; class Mammalia; order Carnivora; family Mustelidae; genus Lontra; species Lontra canadensis. The sequence continues at coordinate 47,528,813 of NW_022630998.1, forward strand.
AGCTGACAGAGTTCTGTTTTTGACCTGTGTGGTATTCACCTTATAATAACCCATTAAGCTATACATTTAATTCTTGTGGTTCTCTGTATATTTGTCTTATTTTACATTAAGTAGGTTTTACTCTCTTAATACGACATGTAGAATCTAAAATTTGACAGTTTACAAGTTTTAGTGGTAGAGCAGAGTTTGGTGATGATAAGAACTAAGGTGTGGCTATCAAAGTGGCTGTTCAGTTGAGGTAGGGATATTAGTGTGGATGAAGTAAAAAAACAAACAATTGAATGGCTAAGCCTTGGGAAGGCACTGAAGGAGAAGTCTGTAAGTTTGGTTCTCATCTCCACTATCAGTATGGGGAGTGGCCTAGACGTTGGCAGAGACAAAAATTATAAACAGGGACAGGAAAATATACTTAGATTGCAAAGTTACTACTCTCCCTTGGGCCCACAAAATGAAACAATACTTTTGCAAGTGACTAGGGAAAGAAGGGCAGTTGAACCCACTTTGTTTCTGTGGGTTGTGGTAAAATGAGCATGAAGACCCTCAGTACCTTTTAGACATAAACAAATTTCAGTTGAGGCTTTCTGGCAGAGAAAGGTCCTAAGAAAATATGAAAGGTAATCTGCTAAAAAAGAAACAGAAATTCCTGAAACACAATGGAAAAGATCAGGAGGGAGAGAAAGGGGTGTGTGTGTGTGTGTGTGTGTGTGTGTGTGTGTTGGGACAGTACAGAAGAGCGTAAGAAGGGTGAGATTGATAGGACTTTAATCACTTTGTATATCAATGTTTCCATGGAAGAAGCCTTTTAAAGTTCTAAGGATGGAAGAATCATCTTTAGTTCTGAGAACAGGAGTTCTTATTATGGTCAAGAGAAGGGGACTCTGAAGGGCTCCTTGATGATGCCTACCACTGTAAACCACTGGGGATAATTCTGAATCTTGGATCACAATGACTTTTCTTCCTTTTTATTCCAAGGTTCACTGATTCTAGAAAGAATATCTGACAAGAGTAGAGCAGGGTCAAAGTGGAAGCAACATTCAAAACTAGAAATGGGCTTAGAGACCATTCAGACCCTGGCCTAACAAACATTGATGGGGTCAGTATAGGAGAAATGAAGCACAAGTATGCCAATTTATGAGTCATCATGAATTCTGCCCTGGAGTACACAACAAGTGGGACCAGAGTGTTGGAGCCCATTTCTGTTGTCATTCGGGTTGTAGCAGTGATGGCAGAGGGGAGAGAAAACAGGAGGGAAGTCATAAATAGGAGAAACAGAATAGGCAGTACACTAATGAATTTGGAAATTTTCCTCCTTTGAAATACATTACTTCTTACGAAATAACTTTAGAACACTTTATGCTATTGTTTTAAAATGAAAATTATGAAATGTTTTAAAAATATATACACCACAGCATTGCTATACTTTATATTCTGTAAACTACCAAAACTATGTTTCTGAAGTTTAAAATAAAAATTCAACTATTAATTACTGAGTGTTTTATATTACATGCTAATTGTATATTTTAAAATTTCTCCAGATACTTGATAGAGTTAAATGTATATAAGATTACAAAATCTTACAGTTGCTATAAAGTTAAGGACAAAATGGACAGGACCATGAGATTCAGTCTTTCTCAGACTTTTCACCAAACACCCATATCAAAACAAAGCTCCCAGAACTAGGCAAAATGTCCTGATGCAAACTGCTCTAAGTCTAAACTTTTGAAAATGTATTTTTGTTCTGTGCTGCATTTTTCTTATTTCATTTAAAAATTCATATGAATTTCATGTTATATTCCATAACTTGTGCATTTATTTTATTATAAAGACATTTTAAATTGTTTTCTGTGGAGTAAAATTAACACTCTGGAAGATGCATATATTTATTCTGAGGCTCTATGTAAACTCCCAATTGAGAAACACAGCATTATAAAAACATGTTATTTGAATATTTTCATTATGTATTCTTACCTCCATAGTAGGTGGAGTCTTTCTTGTTTTTCTAATCCAAGCTAGAAAGAAAAATGATACTTAAATGTAAGTTTTTGATAATTTACACAAGCATTTTATTCATTCATGCATGAAACAAATATTTATTAGCACCTGTTACATGTTGTTTTAGGCACTGGGTACACAAGAAGGAACTAAACGTGAATTTCCTCCTCTCCTGCAGCACTTACACTAGTGAAGGGGAACAGAAAACAAATACACAAACATATGATGTCAGGTTGTGATTTGTATCATAAAAAAATACAACAGCATAGGGAGTTTATTAAAGAGGGGACAGTCCATATCTAAAATCAGACTTCATAATTGTCTGAATTCAACTGAGTGCCTGATGCCTTATAGCAACAGGAAGGAAGTGGGGCAGGTGCCTCTAGGGAAGTGTATCAGAATCACATGGAAGACATATAGTACATCATTTAGGAGTAGAATCAGATCTTCTGGGTTCAAATCCCTGCTTCATCATTTACTAGCTGTGTCACTTGGGGGAAGCTGTTTAATTTTCTAAAAAACAGATTCCTATCTGTAAAATATAAATTATAAAATTATCTACATTTTAGAGTTTGTTGTGAATGTTAAATGATATCTATAAATTCTTAGCTTAGTCTGGCATACAGGAAGCATTAAGTCTAAGTTAATACTATCATTATCACTATTAGCCCATAAACCTATATTTTTTTTTATAACAGACTCAAAAACACTGAGATTAATAATATCTGCTTGGCCTATGGGGATAGATAGAAAACTGTGATAAAATATACTTTAGAAATTTGGTCTTTAAAAAGTAGGAAACTGCTTGATCACTTTAGTTGATTTAGTTTTCATCACAAAACTGTAAGGTATCCTTATTTAATAGAAAAATTAAATAATTTTCTCAAATTTACATGTTAGATAGTAATGGTGGCATTTGAGTCCAGATTTGACCCTGTCTCTAGCTCCAAAAGCTACCCATGATGTACTAAGCAGCCTCACCAATTTCAGTAAGAAACAAGCAAAGAACACACAACTAGGAAGAGGAATAGGGCATAACCTTAATTACATGCCGGAAAGTAAGAATTACTAACCCCGTTTTACAGATTGGGAAACTGAGGTTCAGAAAGATTAAACAATCTGTCTAAACTCACATAATTAGTGAGGAACAGCCTGGGAATCAACCCCCTCAGGCTCTAAAACCTGAGCTCTGCCTGCTAACTAGCTCCCTTCTCTTCCCACCAGCTCCACCAGCCTGCCTTCTGTCATCCAAGTCATAGCACCAAGAACTGTCCTCATGACTAGCCCAGTACTGAATGGCTGTTGGGGTACAGAGAACAACATTCAACTGCAGGCCTTGCGCTGATTCCATAAATGTATTTTTAATACAGTCCCAGCATTTTAACCTTCTGCCCTCTAACTTGTAAGTTTTTACCTGTTGTTCTCCGCATTCTCTTTCTCCTTATCTTCCATTCCTATTTGGTCCATCTCTAGCCACAACTTATACAGATCTTATGTTCCTTGTTAGGTTTGTAAGGTTGTCAGGGGCAAGATGCATCCATGGGAGATTTATGTTTCTACCACTTAAATGTCTCCAAACAGTAGGTACTTAATACAGCTGTTAATGAATATATCCACTATAAAATACTTCCATTATATGACTATTTGTTGTAATGGAACTTTTGCCTGTGTTAGAAAATCCAGCTCAGCAATAGTAAAACTCCTCTGTGCAATCATGGAAATTAGTGTTTTATAGAAATTTCAACTGCCTCTTTATGGTCAAGTTAAGTTACTTAACTTTATTTATAGACATTTATTTTTCTAGGACAGAGGCTTCTTTTGAAATAATTCAATAGGAGCCATATACCTCTAAAAGGTTTTAAGCAGTAAATCTTTAGTTTTAAAGTAAATTAGAAAGTTAATTCAGAAAAATCAAGTGCTAGGGCAGGGTAAGCAAACTATATAGCCCGCAAGCTAAATGGAACCCAAGGTTTGTTTTTACATTTTTAATTTGTTGAAAAAATATTAAATGAAGAACAATATTTCACAACACATGAAAATTATATATAATTCAAATTTCAGTGTCAGTAAGTAAGGTTTTATTGGAACACAGCCACACTTATTTGTTTACATATTATCTATAGCTGCTTTTGTACTACACCAGCAGAGTTGAGTAGTTGTAACAAAAATAATAGAACCCACAGAGCCCAAAACATTTATCACCTGGCCTTTTAAAGAAGTCTGCCTGCCTCTGTACTAGAGCTACCAATAAGTAAGGCCTTGTAGCAAGAACTATCTGTCTTGATTCAAAAATACTTTCATATTATCTAAAACAAAAATTATTATTATTTTTTAAAATAAAAATCATTATTAAATATTACACTTTTTACTAATGAATACCATGTACTTGAGAGTCTGTGACCACCTATTATTGGCATGAGATCACACTGAAAAAATAAAGGCACAAAGCATACTTACTATTACCATGAGAAAAACAAAACAACAATCGGTCTTATGGATGAGTCTATAAAGCTGCACTTTCAGATTTTTGGTAAGGTTAGAAAAATACTTCAATAGAATCTCAGTAATTTTAAAAAATCCCAATGTAAATTAATAGATTGAGTAACTCTGGTATGTATTTTCTAAAATTTACTGGGTTTATATAAGTTTATAAAATTCATGCATGGAAGAATGCAATATAACTTGGATAATGTATTAAGAACTGCCTAGAATAGTCACCCTCATGGGACACACTATTCTCTCAGGAAAGATACAGGACTTCCTTAGCTCTGTTTTAAATGGCTCAAGGAAAAAGATCTTTGTTTTATCTAGATAAATAAATGCAATTGCTGAGATAAATTTGTATAATTCTACAATAACCAGATACTTGTAATGTTCTTGAGATGATGGTTGATGCCAATTTACTGCTATGTATCCAATAAAGGGTACAGCTGGAAATATTCAATGTGATCACTCATTTATATAATATTCCCTAACTTTCCCAATCACTATATGCAACAAAGGAAATATCTTGCTGAAGGTTGGCAAAGGTTAGGAAGAGGAAGGAATAAAAATAAGCATTAATATCAAATCATTATATTTCTTTTTTTTAATCCTCATAACAATCTGGAATTGAACCTCTATCCAATTATAAACTATATAATGATTTTGCCATTGCTAATTATATCTGTATGGTGGATTCTATATCAGTCTTCATTATAATGTAACCATTGTTTGAGTAGAATTTAGCAAGATAACTGGACAGTTTATGCCTTAAGATCTTAGCATTCTTTCATCAATGTTCATTTGCATTCTCATCAGTATGCATGAGATTTTCAATGAACGTTAATACTCTTATTGGAACATAACACACTATAATAAGCGTAAAAGTGAGCATGCAAATTAAAGTTCCCATTAATCTCTAAAAGAGACTGGAAGAAGCAAGCAGGAAAATACTTCACGAAGCATACATTCTTCAAATTTCCATAAGCACTGAAAATGGCTAACACATTCTGAGAAGCAGTACCAACTGGGGTTAAGGTAAATGAGACAGTTATCACTAGAGTAAGTAAGGTGACCATTCAGAACTAAAATTATGGAAAGCTTGTCAACAGTCTGCATCCAAAAGATTACATTAGAAATATGTGTTGTTTACTTCACTCAAGGAAAAGATAACAGTATACTAAAGCCTCATCTTTTAAAAAAATGATATCTGCCAGTTCTGGGTGTGTACACATTATAAAAAACTATAAAAATAAGAATCTATATTTTTTAACTGAAAATTCTTCAAATGACAGAAAATGAGTCACTTTCTGATTACTGACCCTTGGGCATATCTTAAGGATATTATTAGATTTAGTTGGCACATTTAAGTTAAATATTTTGTAATGCTCATGATGATTACTGTTCTTTTTTCTTAATCTACTTTATTGAGATATAATTTATAAACAATGCAGTGAAACCACTTTAAGTGTGCAACAATTCTGAAAAATGTATACAACCTTCTAACAAGCACCACAATCAGTATACAGAACACTTCCATCATTCCCATAAGTTGTCTAATGTCTAACTACATGCAAACACCCACCCTAATCCATTCACAGGCCCTAATTATTTGTTGCTGCACTTTCTGTCACTGTTGATTAGTTCTGCCTTACCTACAATTTCATATAGATGGTTTACAGTATGTACTGTTTTGCATCTTATTTTACTCAACATAATATTGTCAAAGTTCATCCATGTAACTGTGTCTGGAGAACAGTCTTTTTTTTTTTAAAGATTGTATTTATTTGACAGACAGAAATCACAAGTAGGCAGAAAGGCAGGCAGAGAGAGGAGAAAGCAGGCTCCCTGCTGAGCAGAGAGCCCCGACGTGGGGCTCGGTCCCAGGATGCTGGGATCATGACCCGAGCTGAAGGCAGAGGCTTTAACCCACTGAGCCACCCAGGCGCCCCTGGAGAACAGTCTTTTAAGGTAGGCTCCATAGCCCCCATCTCTGTCACATGCCCTGTGACTTACTTCTAACTGTGATAACAGGGCAAAGGTGATGGGATGTCTATGAGTACATGATTATGTTAGGTAGGATTACAGCATCTATTTTGCTGGAGCCTCTCCCTTCCTGGCTTAAGGGAAAAACTGTCCATGTTGGAGGATCCTATGTGGCAAGAAACTGCCAGTGACTTCTAGGAGCTTAGGGTGGCCTCTGGCCAGCATCAGGTGAAAAACTGAAGCTCACAGTCCTACAATTGCAAAGAAATGAATGCCGCAAATAACCACACACATGGGATCCTTCAACACTCACACCTCCAGATGAGAAAGCAGCCCTGGCTGACACCTTGACTGAAGCCTTGTGAGATCTTAAGTAGAGAATCTATCTAGGCTGTGCCTGGATTTGTAACCACAGAAACCAGGTGATGATAAATATGTAGAGTTTTAAACTAAGTGTATGGTAATAATTATATGGAGCACTAAAAAAACAAATACAATGAGCATAGCAGCAGTTCATTCTTTTTATCGCTCTGTAGTATTCCACTGTATAGAAAAATGACAGTGTGTTTACCACTCACTTTTTGTTGGGTGTCTGTGAAGCTTTCAATTTTGTACTTTTATGACTAAAGCTGCTATGAAAATTTTGGGTACAAGTGTTTGGGGAGACCTATGTTTTTATATCTTGGGGTTAATACCCAACAGAACTTCTGGATTATAAAATATGTGTATGTTCAAATCTATAAAGATTTAATAAACTTTTCCAAAGTAGTTGTACCATTTACACTTCAGCCAAACTATTTATGAAAGTTTCAGGTACTTTACACCCTCTTTAACACTTGTATCATCATTCTTTTAAATTCTAACTAGTCAGTGTTATGTGTTGGTGAGAATGTAAACTGATACAGCCAGTCTGGAAAACAGTTTGGAGGTACCTCAAAAAATAAAAAAAATAGAACTACCATATGGTCCAGTAATCCCTATTCTGGGTATATATATCCAATGGAAATGAAATCACTATCTTAACACTGTATCTGTGCTCCCATGTTCTCTGCAGCATTACTGACCTTAGCCAAGGTATGGAAACAACGTTAAGTGTCCATTCACAGATAAATGAATAATGAAATTGTGGTGTATGTGTGTGTATATGTGTGTTTGTGTGTATGTATCTATGTGTGTGGGTATGTATATATATGCATACCCACACACACATATAAAATATACATATACATATATATTTACAATGGAATATTATTCAACCTTAAAAAGAAGAAAATCCTGCTATTTGTAACAATACCAGATAAACCTAGAAGATATGGTAAATGAAATATACTAGACACAGAAAGAAAAATACTACATGATCTCATTTTTATGTGGAATGTAAAAAAGTTGAATTCATAGAAGCACAGAGTAGAATAGTGGTTACCAGGGGTGGGAGGTGGGGGACATGCTGAGCGAGAAGCCCCACACCATCCCACAACCTTGAGATCATGACCTGAGTTGAAATCAAGAGCTGGACACTTAACGGACTGAGCCACCTGGGTGACCCAACACTTAGGTTTTAATTTAGTAAAATATGTGCCAGATCTGTAAACTAAGAACTACAGATGAAAAAAATGAAGGATAGACCTAAGAAAATGAAGAAAAGATGTTGTGTTCATAGAAAAACTCAATACATTCCCGAATGAAAACTGATCTAATAATTTAGTACATTCCCAATGAAAATCCTGGAAGGATTTTTGGTAGTAATTGATAAGATGATACTAAAAATCATATATAATGACAAAGGGGCCAAACTAATTAAAACAGTTTTGAAAAAGAGATTGGAGGATTCAAATTACCCATCTCAAGCCTTACTACAAAGTCTCAGTGATCAAGACAGTGTGGCATTGGGAAAAGGACAGATCCACGGAGAGAAGTGAGAATACATAGCCCACACCTATATAGCCAAATGATGTTTAACAGAAGTGCTAAGAGTGTGAGAAAAGGATGGTCACTTCATAAACAGTGCTGGGAGAGTAGTTAAAACCATAAAGACAGAAAGTATAATGATGGTTGCCAGGGGCCAGGGAAGGGTAAAGAAGAATAGAGAATTATTGTTTAATGGTACAGAGTTTGTTTTACAAGATGAAAAGAGTTAAGGGGATAGATGGTAGTGATAAAGTCAGTGTATTTAATACCACTGAACTGTGCACTGAAAAATGGTTAAGATTGTAAATTTTATGCTATGTGTATTTTAACACAATAAAAAAATAGTACTGGAAAAACTGGATATCCATATTAATGAAATTGATACCTACAACATACCAAAAATAGATTCAAAATGGATCAAAGATATAAATCTAAAACCCCAAACTATAAAATTTCTAGATGAAATCACAGGAGAAAATATTCATGACCTTGGGTTAAACAAAAATTTCTTACAACACCAAAATCACATATATCAAAGAAAAAAATGATAAATTGGACTTCGTTAAAATTATAAATGTGTGCTCTCCAAGAGACACTGTTAAAAGAATGGAAAGAAGGCTGGGGCAAAAATATGTGCAAATCATATACATAGTAAAGGAACTGTATTGAACATAATTAAGGAACTCTTAAAAATAAACAAGTTGGAAAAAAATGAACCAAATAAAAAATTTCTGGGCAAAAGGTAAGAATAAACACTAGAGTAAAGAAGATATACAAATGTCAAACAAGGTCATGCAAAGATGATCAGCATCACTAGGCACTAGAGAAATAAAAATTAAAACCACAATGAGACACTACAACGCACCTATTACATGGATCAATCTAGTGACACTGACAACACCAAAAGCTAGTGAAGATGAGGGGCAAATATAACTTTCCATTCTCGGTTAATGGGAAAGCTAAATGGTATAGCCATGTTAAAAAACAGTTTAGCAGTTTAAGTTGAATCTCTTCTTGCCACCTGACCTAGAAATGCCACTTCAAGTAGTTACCTTAAAAAAGTGAATATTTATGTTGATATATTTATGCCTGAATAGAAATATGAATTTATATAGTGGCTCCAGTTATAAATGCTATAAACTGTAAACAATCCAAATGTCCTGCAGCTGGTGAGTGGACAAGCTGTTATATCAATATGATAAAATTCTACTCAGCAATAAAAAAGGAATAAACTGCTGATTCATGCAAACACATAGATGAATTTCAAATGCATTAAATGAATTGAAAGAAAGCTGCCTTCTGCTTCTAGGCAACATGGAGCAACAGGGACAAATTACATGAAACAATAATTTTCAAGACTAGTGGACATCAAGTAATGAAATATAGTGATCCCTTCAGAATATTAAAAAACAAACAAACAAACAAACAAAACAATGCCTTGCTTATTGCTTTGCGAGTTTCAGGCTGTGGCATTGGAAGGGGATCCTGCTAAAATTCACCACATTATCTATGTTATGGAGATGGAGCTGGGAGTCTAGAGAGACCAAGGTAACTAAAATTCACAGGACAGACTATCATACATGACACAGCTACATGGAGAGAAAACTGTGGAGATCGGCAGGATGCTGCTATCAAGTATTTAGCAGAGCACTCATGAGTTCATGTGAGTAAGAAACTCTTAAGACCAGGAAAAGAACCACCAGAAACGATCAGAGGACCAGTCCTCACATTTTACACAGGGTTAAGAGTAATGTTAATTTCCACCACCCAGAGTAGAAAACCTCATGACTGACAGGGCAGAGGAGAGTGCTCAGCAATGACTTACATCAGCAGAGCAGAATTATTAGTTCTAGATTAAACTCAGTTTCAGTCCGAACTAATGAATCTTAAAAGCAATCCCTGAAAGGATCAAACTGTTTCCAAGTAACTTAACTGTGTCTCAGAACAAAGCTCAACAATATAGATAGGGATATAAAAATATCCAGTATCCAACTAGGCAAAAATTTTAAATGTCTGACATCCAATCAGAAATTGCGAAGCCAACAAAGAAGCTGGAAAATACTTCCCATATTGAGGAGGAAAAAAAAATCAACTAACCAAAACCAACTAAAAACAGACACAGATGGTAGAATTAGCAGATAAGAACATTAAAACAGTTATAACTGTACTCCATATGTTCAAAAAGCTAGAGGACAGATTGAACAGGTTAGGTAGAGACACGGAAGATATAAAACAGACTCATTAAACTTGTTCAGATGAAAGCTACAATGTCTGAAATGAGGTATACCTTGGATGGACTGGTAGGAATTTGACACTGTAAGAGAAAACATTAGTGAACTTGAAGATACAGCAAGAGAAACCATACAGAATGAAACTCAAAGAAAATAAACCACAAATGAACAGAGTTTGTGAACTATGAGACAACTTCAAATAGCCTAAAATTGCAAATGGAGTCCCCAAAGGGAAGGACAGAAATGGACTCAAAGAAAAGTATCTGAAGAAATAATGGGCAAAATATTTCAAAAATTGACTTGAAACTACAAACCCATAGGTCTAAGAAGTTCATGAAACTTCATAATGGTACATCATGATCAAATTTCTGAAAACCAGTTAAAAAAGGAATCACTTTAAAACAGGCACAAGAAAAAAAATATACATTACATACAAAAGGACAAAGAAAAGCACGATAATAGATTCTTGACAGAAACCATATAAAGTATCTTTAAACTATGAAAAGAAAAAAAAACTATCAAAAAAAAAAAAAGGAAAAGAAGAAAAAGAAAAGAAAAAAAAAAACCCTACCAACCTAGAATATTATAGACAGAGGGGTATTTTTATATTTCAGACAGGGGTACCTGGGTGGCTCAGTCAGTTAAGCATCTGACTCTTGATTGCAGCTCAGGTCAGGATCTCAGGATTGTGGAAATTGAGGCCTCTTTGGGCTCCACCTGGGCATGGAGTCTGCTTAAGATTCTCTCTCCCTCTCCTTCTGCTACCCCACCAAATATATATATATGTTTCAGGCATATCAAAGCTGAAAGAATTTAATTCTAGCAGACTCACATTTAAAGAAATGTTAAAGGAACCATTAGACCCTAAGGAAAATGATCACAGATAGAAATATGGATCTATAAAAAGGAATGAAAAGCATTAGAAATGGTAACAATATGAATAAATGTCATATTTTTGTTTTGCTTAAATCTCTGTAAATCCTAGTTCATTATTTAAATAAAAATAACAGTACAGTGTGCAGTTTGTAACAAGTAGAACTAAAATATATTTCAATAACAGAAATATTGGAAGGAAGAAATGGCAGTGCACATTTGTAAGGTTCTTGTATCTATCTGAAGCGGAAACATCACATAAAGATTTTGATATGTTGAAGATGCAGTCAGTAATACCAAAAATAGCCACTCAGTAGAGATACAGCTTCTAACTGACAATAGGAAATAAAACTGAATCATAATCCTGAATACTAATGTATTAGTTTGCTAAGGCTGCCATAACAAAGGTATGTACCAAACATTCAGTGGCTTAAATAATAGAACGTTATTTTTTTCACAATTCTGGAAGGTAGAAGTCTAATATCAAGGTGTTGGCAAGGTCCACTTTTTCTAAGGTTTCTCACCTCAGCTTGTAGATGGCTGGCTTTCTCCTGTGTCTTCACAAGTTCTTCCCTCTGTATATGTTTATGTCCTAATCTCCTCTTCTTATAAGGACACCCGTCATATTCGATTAAGACCCATCCTAATAACCTTAGTTTACTTTAATTACCTCTTTAAAGACTCTATCTCCAAATACAGTCTGAGGTTCTGGGGTTAAGACTTCAACAAAGAGGGGCGCCTGGGTGGCTCAGTGGGTTGAGCCTCTGCCTTCTGCTCAGGTCATAATCTCAGGGTCCTGGGATCGAGCCCCACATTCGTCTCTCTGCTCAGCGGGGAGCCTGCTTCCCTTCATTGCTCTGCCTGCCTCTCTGCGTACTTGTGATCTCTGTCTGTCAAATAAATAAATAAAATCTTAAAAAAAAAAAGATTAAAAAAAAAAAAGACTTCAACATAGATTTTGGGGGAACACAATTCAGCCATAAAAACTAATAATGAGAGAAAGGACATCACTTCAGATTCTAAAGATAATAAAATGATAATAAGGAAATACTGTGGTCCATGTTATGCAAAAAAAATTGGAAACTTAGATGAAAAGGACAGACTCTTTGAAAGAAACATGCTACCAAAGGTCACTCAAGAAGATATAGATAACCTGATTATCCTAAATCTAATAAATTTAATTTGTAGTTGAAAACTCCAGGTCCAGATGGCTTCAGTAGTAAAGTCTATCAAATATTTTCTAAAAATAATTTTAACTCTACATAAAGTTTTGCAAGATATTGAAGAAAGAATATATCCAAGCTCATTTCATGAGATCAGCTTACACTGACACAAAACCCAAGCAAAGACATTACAAGAAAATGTATTGCATGGAGCACTGGGTGTGGTGTATAAACAATGAATCTTGGAACATGGAAAGAATAAAATAAAATTTAAAAAAAAAAAGAAAGAGAAAGAAGTTACTAACCAATATACCTCAAGATAAAAATTTTAAACAAAATTTTAAATAAACCAATGATGTATAAAAAGAGTAATACATCAGGAACAATGCAAGAATGTCCATTCACATCTCTTCTGATCAACTGTATACTGGAAGTTCTAGTCAGTGGAAATAGATAAGATTAAAAAAAATTAAAGGCATGCAGGTTGGAAAGAAGAAAATGCCTTTATTCATTGACTATATGATCTTCTAAGTAACTAAGTTAAAAAAAAATTTAAAAAAATCTGCTGAAGTTGACCAAAAAGCTACTCTATTTAATAACTTAGCAAAGTCATAGCATACAAGATAATATACAAATACCTATGGCACATTTATGATAGTAACAAATAATAAAAAATTAACACTGGAAAAAACTATCATATACAATAGCATCAAAAAGATGAAATACTGGGGCGCCTGGGTGGCTCAGTGGGTTAAGCCGCTGCCTTCGGCTCGGGTCATGATCTCAGGGTCCTGGGATCGAGTCCTGTATCAGGCTCTTTGCTCGGCAGGGAGCCTGCTTCCCTCTCTCTCTCTCTCTCTCTCTCTCTGCCTGCCTCTCTGTCTACTTGTGATCTCTCTCTGTCAAATAAATAAATAAAATCTTTAAAAAAAAATGAAATACTTAAGAATAATTCTGACAAAAGATATGTAACATCTGTATGATGAAAACTACAAACTTTAATAAAAGAAATTAAGAAGGCCTAAATTAAATTAAGAGAAATATAATGTCCAGGGGTTAGAAGATACTTATTGTTAAGATGTCAGTTCTTGTAAAGGGATATATATGTTCAACAAAATCCCACCAAAAATCCCAGGAGGCATTTTTGTAAAAATTAACAAGATCATTCTAAAATCTATTTAAAAATGATGGATTTCCTGTATGTATTTACTGAGCACTTAGTATGTGACAGGTGCAAGGCAAAGAACTGGTAAGGAAAAGGGAAATTTATTACAAGGATATGGGGTGGTACTAGCACTCAAAGGCAGATATGCATTTGAACTTCATTTAGAAAGAAGTGGAATAGAGAACTGGAAACTTCCTGGAAACCTACAAAGTATTCCATCTTACTATATTCTTTTTGCAGACTGTTTACATTTTCCTCTTAGTAGATCGGCTTTTTCTACAACAAAACTTACTTGATTGAAGAGAACTACCCACAATTATATGTTATGGTTCTAGCTGTACTGAAAGACTGATTGTTACTGTTTTATCTCACTTCGAACTCTTACCTTAATTCCAAAGTCCTGATAGGGATCAAGTGTCCATCCTTGTCTTAACAGAGGGTCAGTTACCAGGGTCATTTAAAGTTGAGCAAATATTCCAGATGGTGACAGCAAATATTATCCACAATTTGTACAAGAGTAAACTAAGATTGAGAAGTATGAATTTATTTTCCCAAGTTCATGGGGTAGTGAGTGCCAGAAATGATATTTAAACTCTGGAGGCATGCAAGTGCAAAGTCAGCCCATGACAGTGAGTGCCTCCTTCAATCCTCTATTGTAGGAGCTTCACTCTGCTCACCCTAGTACCAGTACCAGCTCTGCTAATGTTTACAAGTTCCTTTCACTGGACATGTGTTCCTGTACTAGAGTGTGACACCTTCACAACTTTCAAAGAAATGAAGTATTAAAAAACTTTCATAGATTCAGATTACCAACATTTTTGAAGAATAATCATCTAATTTTGTATAAACAATTTGCCTCCAGAAGATACTACTAAAAGCACAAACTTACCCTCCCATTCTGTTGGGATATCTCCAACTTCATAGTCTACTTCTCTTTTATTTGCTGCTTCTACAATTCTTTTCTCTCGAATAGTTTGTCCTATAAGACAAAAGTGATTATTTTATTTTTAAATAAACTCATGACACAGCAGTTACCACAAGTAATATTTTCTCTTTGGAAACTGCACACCTCCACGTATGGTCAAAGAATTATCAGGAGAAAGAATAGATTCCATTAGAATTGGGTACATTAAAAAAAGCAAATTCTAAACTTAATACAGAAATTTTAAATTTCCTGCCATAGTGTACAATATTAATTTTGGTAGAAAAAAACTAGATGCTGTGTTAAAGAAAAAAAAAAGGACTAACCAATTAATCTTCAGCCACTAATGGCCAAAATTAAACAACAACAACAACAACAAAAGCCCCATTTTAGCAATCAATGGTGTTCAAGTCCTTCAAATTCTGCGAGTATGTGTATTAGAGGTTCAAGTGGCTGCTGCTACTGCCCAAGGAAATTGTATTCATGGCCTCTACTAAGTATGCAATGAATCACAAGATCCTGTTGCCACATTACACTGGCAAACCCAAGGGAACCAAATCATAGGTTGGATTCTACGACCCACTCGAGTAACTACCTCTCACTGGATCTAAAGGAAGAGGGCAAAAGCTAGTGAGTTACGGATTTCATACTTCAGGTTTGAGGTCAACACTGGTGCAGGATGGTAGCAATGTAGAAACATGACAGCAGAGGTAGTAGTAAAGAAAAAGGTGTAGATGGGTCAGGGATGGGATGAGAATGCAATAGGCTTACTTTTCTCAACAATAAAAATTTGATTAGTATGTATTTTAAGTTCATATCAAAGACATAAAACTATGTGGTATTTCCTTCTCTTTCCACAAAGTCTCAATTATGTCCTTCAAAGCAGCTTTGTCAAAATGGTGGTTTCAAAACGTGTTCCTTTGTCATTGAGCCTGTGTGCCTGGGGAAACCAGGTAAGCTTCCTACTTCCAAAAGTTATCAAGTATGCCTGCCTGTTCAGGGAATGCAGCTGAAACAAGGAAGACAGTGGTGAGTAACTATGAGAGGAGGAGCATGGTTTAACCATGATCACACCAGTCATGGACAGAAATTTGGGCCTTACAAAATACTACTTCTCTTCCTACTCCTGGACCAACCTTACACCATGCTAAATAGACTGAGTGACATAATTAAACAAAATGACCTTGTTGCAAATCTCTCTCCCACACTACCTGAAATTCTATCAATAAAAACTCCTTCAGTTGCCAACCATGGAAATTCCTGGGGGTGACTATGCAAGAGAAAGGAAGCCAAAAAATGTAGCCTAAGAAGAGTGAGTGACTGGATTTATTTTCTTTGCCTTAGTAATAATAAGTGTAAGGTTGGGATTTCATGTGCAAGCCATCAATGGGTAATAACTCTGAAGTATGAGGTTAAGGAAATTCTGCATTTCATTGTGGACTCACTGAATCAAGCTGATTTAATCCTAACACAGAGATTCCCCAAGTTTTAAAAAGAGGAGTTACCTTTTGCTTACCTTACCCTAAATAAATTTACAGTAGGTCAAGGTATTAGTAATGAAGACCCTAAGTTGTAGGGATGAGTCAGGATAAAAGGAGCTTATAACAATGACAGCTGCATTATTCTCATAGTAGAGGCTCAAAATAGGTATGTGTCTCTTTACTAAAATGCCACTTAGATCCACATATATAAACTCATCATCGTAACAAAAGTTACCAGAAAATTAGCATATACTAAACTATGTTTACATGAAAATTTTACAAATGTTTGGATGAATAAAAATACCTGTGCCTTCATATAGTTCTTATCTAAATACCAAGGTATATGTTATTTTAGCAATAACAAGTACAGAAATGAAAACTATCTTCTAAAACACAAAATCCTAACAAATGGGTTCTGAAAGTAGGTGGGTGTTCTCTAAGCTTTTAAATGTACATAAAAAATTGAACATGGAGGAAGATGATAGAAAGATCTACCAGTCCCAGGAGCACCACTAAAGGCATATATATTACAGTTATATTTAAATGTCTGTGACACAAAAATTACCATCTTATTCCTACCCTTGGGTTTATAAACTTAATTTAAGGTCTCCCAAGATTTTTAAAAATCAAAAATCATACCTCTTTGTGTATAAATGAAAAGATAGAGTAAAACATGAGTTAGTTTAACTAATTCCTTGACAATTGCTGAAAAAATCTTGTTTACAAATAGATGACATCAAAGATGTATAAAAAGTGTGCCCCTAGGCTTAGTAAGTCTTAATATAACAATAAACAATTGACACTGGTGTACCCAATGAGTTTCATTATATAAAGCAATGCATAGTTTTTTCACTTAATAGTAAAACAACATTAGATTTAATTAAAACAGTCAAAACAAAAAAAGATATGGTCAATGGTATAGGGATTTAAAGACTGCGGAAGTAACAACATTATTTTACAAACTTAAAAAAAATTTTAGGGGCGCGTGGTGGCTCAGTGGGTTAAAGCCTCTGCCTTCGGCTCAGGTCATGATTCCAGGGTCCTGGGATCGACCCTGCATCGGGCTCTCTGCTCAGCGGGGAGCCTGCTTCCTCCTTTCTCTCCGCCTGCCTCTCTGCCTACTTGTGACCTCTGTCTCTGTCGAATAAATAAATTTTAAAAATCTTAAAAAAAAATTTTAAAGCTACTGCCATGGATTTAAAGTGAATTGCCCTAGGATACAGATTTCCTTTTCCTCTGTTTAGAAAAATACAAAACCTACTTAGTTAAAATAATAGGGGGGGGAAGGGAGATCTCCGGGTATTAGGTAGATGACAGGCTTAGGTAAAAGACAGATTTCATCAGTTTCACTTCTGGAACAGGGTATGGGAACCCTGAAAACAGACAGGGCAAGAGGATCTAGAGCAGAGAGCCCTAAACATCAGACATTCAATTTTCATTCAATCCAGCTTTGTGGTTTGTCACACTTAATAGTATTACATTCTCAATATTTTTCTTTAATTTGGCTTGCTTTTTTTCCCCTTTCAAAATTCACTTTTACTTTACTCTAAAAAATACCATGAAATGTTTGACTTATATTACATTTGACCCCTGAACAATGGGGGGTGGGAGGGGGGGAAAGAGTCACCACCAACCACTCCATGCAGTTGAAAACCCAACTAAAGTTAACTCTATTGGAATTAAAATAAAATTTTAAAAAAGAAGAAAATCCACCTTATACTTCTGGCTAACTACTAATAGCTTACTGTAAAAACTTAACTATTAATAGTCTACTGTTGATCAGAAGGCTTAGTGATAATATAAACAATTAACTCACATTTTGTATGCTATATGTATTCTATATTGTATTCTTAGAATAGGGTGAGCCTAAAAAAGAAAATGTTACTAAGAAAATTATAAAGAAAAAAGACACCTATAGTGTTGTATTTATTTATTGAAAAAAACCCATGTATAAGTGGATCTACAAAGTTCAAAACCATGCTGTTCAAATGTCCACGGTAGTTGTATTTTTTGTTTAAACATATATAGTTATATATCTTACAATTTTAATAGGTATCTTTGTATCACCTAATGGGTATTTTTTGTATCATCCTGCAGACCACACTTGAAAAACCACACTGTTCTACAGAGACAGGCCCAGAAACACACATGGTGATACAGGGCACAGGAGCCAACATAACCAGTAAGAAACTCCTGCGGATGGGAAATGGCTGATAAATACCAATCTTACCTGGAGAAACTTCATGTCTTTTTCTACTTCTATTTGCAGCTAGACAAATGGCTAATTCTAGGCCTAAGAGCAGAGTGGGTTCAAGATGAGTTTGGAACATCTTGCCATGCCAGAAAGTAAGGGAATTCTCAAAAAAATTAAAAAATAAAAGAGGGGCTTGTCACAAGAACTTGAGCCAGCTTACAGGGGTTGATATTTATTAAATTTGGGATATCTGAGCACCAAAATAATTAAGGAATTACAGACCAGCTATTCTCAAATTGTTACAGGGAACTCTGTGGGGTGCCTAGGACCATTTGAAGGGGACCGGGAGGCCAACACTATTTTAATAATAATACTAAGAATGTTATCTGCCCTTGTGGTATATAAATACAATGGAATACTATGCAGCCATCAAAAGAAATTAAATCTTGCCATTTGCAACAATGTGGATAGAACCAGAGGGTATTATGCTGAGTGAAACAGGTCAATCAGAGAAAGACAATTATAATATGAGACCTCTGATATGAGGAAAGGGCAGGGCAGGGGGTTGTGGGGGGTAGGGAAGGAAAAAAATGAAACAAGATGGGACTGGGAGGGAGACAAATCAAAAAAGACTCTTAATCTCTTAAAACAAACTGAGGGTTGCTGGGGGTGGGGGGTAGGGTGGGTGGGTTATGGACATTGGGGAGGGTATGTGCTATGGTGAGTGCTGTGAAGTGTATAAGCCTGACGATTCACAGACCTGTACCCCTGGGGCAAATAATACATTGTATGTTAATTTAAAAAATGTTATTTGCCTTTTCCACTTCCATTCTTTCATGAATGTACAGTGGAGTTTTCAGTCTGCATAGTGTTCCATTGTAGATATATACCACATCTTTATCCATTCATCTGTTGATGGACATCTAGGTTCTTTCCATAGTTTGGCTATTGTGGACATTGCTGCTATAAACATTTGGGTGCATGTTCCCAGTGTAGATAACACTACACTGTTATCTTTAGAGTAAATACCCAGTAGTGGGATTGCTGGTGGGTCATAAGGTAGCTCTATTTTCAACTTCTTGAGGAACCTTCATGATGTTTTCCAGAGTGGCTGCACCAGCTTGCTTTCCCACCAACAGCGTAGGAGTGTTCGCCTTTCTCTGCATCCTCGCCAGCATCTGTCTAAACAAAGCCCTTTCAATAGCTGTGAAAAGTTTAAAGAGATCCTGAGACCAAAATGCTTGAGAACTAAATATGCCACTAGGAGAAAAAAAAAAAAAAAAAAGGAACCCATAAATCTAAACTGCTTAAAGATAGAAATAAATAGAGGGATAAATAAACTGGGGAGATAAAAGGGCTCCTGCTTATTACAATACTGAATAGTTAATGTAGAAGAAGTGTCAGAGCTGAAATACCATCATTTTGTAACCATCAAGATAAAAGACCAGTTCTGGTAAGAGTAACGGAAGGGGATTTTTTGTTTTATTTGGAAGTACTTTCCCTTTCCTCTGTATATTTCCTCCTTTACACATTTGAAAGGTGAACAAGGCTTACATATTAAAAGACATTTAGATTAGAAATTATAAAATTTCTAATTTGGTACCTATAAATACTGCCTTCCTATGGTCTCAGCGACCCTGTAAGACCCTTGACAGATACCAGACAGGCAGGTAACACCAACAGCCCTGAAGAATGAGACCATAGACTCAGGCATCTCTCCTTCTCCAGGCCCGTGCTCCTTCCCTAATCCAGGGAAGATATTTGGGCAGCCTTTAATCTTTAAACTTTGGAGCTTCAGAACTCATAAGGTAAGTATCACGCTAGAGGAGGGATTTTCTTCTACAATTACCAAATCATTGGTTGTGACCCATAAGCACATAAAATCCTTGGTTGTGACCCATACGCACATAAAATCCTTGGTGATGTTTCCAACGAGCTGCCTACTTCCTGCCCAGTATTTCCCACTGGTGGGGCAGTGGGAGGGGAGATGAATGCTTTGGGGTAGAAAAAAGAGGTTGGGTTGACTGAGGTGACACATCTCTGAGATAGCTATCCCCTTATAAACAAGCAAGACTGATCCTGACAGGAGCCCTTGGCTTGGAGAAATGGTGGTAGGATGGCCACGGTTAAGACCCTTTCTGACTGACATCTGGACCTTTACCCCACTGGCAGTGATGAGTGCAGCCAGGTGATAATCCTAAATCAGTTTGCCTGGTGATACAGACATGACTGCATTTTGCATATGAAAGGAGGCTTAGAAGTGTTGGTGCCCAATACATGGAAGTGAGGGCTAATGAAAGCCAAGAACCACACTCCACCGGTTATATTTGGGGACTTTTAACCTTGTTATGCTGAGCATCGTAAATTTAAAAAACAAACACAGAAACAAACAAACCATTAATTAAGAGTACTAAACTAAGAACTCTTAGACTGAAAGCCATCTTCACATATGACTTAAAGGATAATCTGACTCTGAAGTTACTCAGACGTAACATTTATTAAGAGCCTGCTATATACCAGTCAGTGTTTAGGTATCTTCCATATATTATCTCTTGTCTTCAAAGCATCTTTTACAGATGAGGAAAAAAAGGCATAGGTTGATTAGCTTATTTTTATTGACTTCTACCCTTAAGCATTTCCCATTTAAGATTTTTAAAATAAGCATTTACAAAGTTTGCATACTGTATCACTACAGATATCCAATTAAAAACTAACATTTTATTCATATTCATAAGCTATTATTTTCTCATAGTGATCAAATGAGGCATTTCTGCTTGAAAATGTGATGATTCTATAATTTGACATATTCTACATATATTTATATGAGCATGGATGACTATCTCAGCAGGTTGCAGCAGGTAATACTTTTTTTAAAAGCAATTAAAGAGGCCTTCCAGATAAGCTTTCAGAATTTTTAAGATGGCCAACTAGTTCAATGGATTACCTAAAATCTTTTTTTTTTTTTTTAAGATTTTATTTATTTATTTGACAGACAGAGATCACAAGTAGGCAGAGAGGCAGGCAGAGAGAGAAGAGAGGAGGAAGCAGGCTCCCCGTAGAGCAGAGAGCCCGATGTGGGGCTCCATCCCAGGACCTGAGATCATGACCTGAGCCGAGGGCAGAGGCTTTAACCCACTGAGCCAGCCAGGCGCCCCAGATTACCTAAAATCTTATTAGCTTCCTCATACTTACAGGTTTCCCAAAAGAAACCTCTGCTTCCATCTTAGAAAATCCAAAATTAACTCTTTAAATCTGACTTCCTTAATTTTTTAAAAGCCATAAATACAATCTGCAAAACTTAAGTCTGAAAGTACATGTGAAGAAAATCATAATTAAAAAAAAAAAGAGTTGAACAAATTGCAAATTCGTGCCTGTGGTTTTCACTTGGACAATAAATTCTTGTTATTTTTCAAATTTCATAGTAATCTTATATGCAAACAAAAACTTAAAGTTCTAAAAATGTTATGTTATTTAGCCAACAAATATATACCGAATAGCCTATTTTATTAACCCAAGAAGATTTACAGTAAAAAATTTAGTAGGTTTTCTGAACGCATTCCCAAATCAAGCATGGGGGTCCTAGAAATATCTAGTATTTTACTGCATTTTCTTCCCTTCTATGACTATAGAAATCAAACATTTTTGTGTAAAAATCATTTGTTTTCCAAATGGCAAGGAATTTTCGACCCTCAGAAAAAAGACAGCTGTAATTACACTTGCTCCCCCACCCCCAAAAGTAGGTAAACATTAAAAAGAGGACTTCAAATGATAGATTCCTGACTATTTAGTCATGTAATAATGTGTTCACCCTGAAGAAACAAGAGAAGCAGCCATTTCAGATTTTGACTGACGTGCAAGTAATCAGTTTTTGAAAGTACTTTATTCACCTAATACATTCTACAATTCTTTGTAAGCCTAAATTACCTCCAATGTATAAAGTATATTTAAATTGAGAATCTGAACATTTAACAAAAATAACACAAGAAAACTAGCATTCAGTGATCCTGCTAAGACAATGTCTGAATTATGACATAGGAGTTAAAATGTCTTAAATATGCAGACAAGGGAAGGAATAAAAGAAGGTGCTAAAAATCTTTTTAGCTAAATTAAAAAGGCTTTAAGATATATCATATGGCAATTTCAAGTTTTAAAAGGGCTATTTTTTAAAAAAGATTTTATTTGTTTATTTGACAAGAGTATGAGCGGGGAGGAGGGGCAGAGGGAGAGGGAGACTTCCCTCTGAGCAGAGAGCCAGATGCAGGACTCAATGCCAGGACCCAGAGACCACGATGTGAGCTGAAGGCAGAGGCTGAACTGACTGAGCCATCCAGGCGCTCCTTAAAAAAGCTATTTTAGGGGCGCCTGGGTGGCTCAGTGGGTTAAGGGTCCTGGGATCGAGCCCCGCATCAGGCTGTCTGCTCCGTGGGGAGGCTGCTTCCTCTTCTCTCTCTCTCTGCCTACTTGTGATCTCTGTCAAATAAATAAGTAGAATTAAAAAAAAAAAAAAAGCTATTTTACAGTGAGGAAATTTATGACTGAAAAATCTTCATTTTATTTTTAGTGACAATCACTATTTAAGCAAGCAAATTCTAATCTGGTACATCCTTAATATAAAAAGGAATAATATTTTCCCCCTCAGAATTAGCACACACTCATAGTACAGTATAAACCAATATAATCAAGTATTCGATTTTCACTTTAAGGGTCTTGAACAATTGGGGCTATCAATAGAGAGGTGAAGAGAGAAACTGAAGGAATAAACAAACAGAATTTAGAGAATTAGAAAATTATGCCACTTGTACAGCTTGGGCCTAGCTCAAACTTTATTTTCAGATTTGAAATGTAGAAGGTATGGCTGATTATTTGATTGGTTTCCAGATCCAAAGAGTTTTATAGAAATAGAGTGGTACTTGGTCATTTTACCAAAGATCATAAAAGAGTCAAGGACTGCTCTATTAGCTACCTTTACATAATTCACAGAACATATGACAGTTTTAAATATGAATAATTTAGTAAAAATAAATAGAGTATATTTTGTGGTCCATTAGTCTTAATTTTAAAAATACACACATTTATTTATTAATCCATGAAATTACTAATACTCTTCATTAATCTATTTAATTTAGTTACTATCAGGCACTACTTATCATTAATGAATAGAAATCTGTTTTGATATAGAAAGAAATCACATAATCATCTAATGAATTGTGATATTCATCTGCTTAAAAGGAACTATTCCAGTATTTGTAAACTACATCCTGAGTATAATACTGGGCTCAGCTGGTAAAAGGTTGAGGTGTCAATAATTTTCAATCTCTTCTTTAAAAGATCTTCCATAGAGGTTGAATTTATAAAACTGCTCAAAGCAGAGCTTCTGTAGTTGAGACAGGGGTCCACAACACTACTTCACCTTTTGCCCCTCCCCTTCCCAGGAGGCAACCTTCTCATACTCTGGAGAGCCAACAAGCCCTATGAAAATCACAGATTCAGACCAAGTATCACACTTTTGAGACTGTGAAATGCATTCAAGCACATGTATTGGTTCCCTAAACAAAATCAAGGTCTTGCGAATGGCAGAAAGGGTATCATGTATTTTGCTTCTCCTTACCTTTCACAGAGTTCATCAAGCCATCTATTAAGAACTCCTGAGTAATCAGGTGGAAGACAATACAGGATTTTCCCAGCAGTTCCACAGTCCGAGGAAATCTAAGGCCTACTTCAGATGTGGAGCTATAATTTAAAGCTAAAGCATGACTTAAGGCCTGCTTCCCATTTTTAAACAAGATGAGTTCAGTGAGAAATCATTCTCTCACTTGAGAGTGAGAAGTTCTTAGGAAGACATTAAAAGTCTGTATAGCAAAGAGGGAGAAACAACTTTTGGATTCACAAGTCCTCAAGGAGGCAGGCATACTGGAGAAGCACTGGCAACAATTCCTTTAGCCCCTCAAACCTAGAAGACCCGTGAGGAGGAAGAATTTGGGGTAGTCTAAGGCCAACCCAAGCAATGAAAAGACATAAAGGAAAGGAAAGAAATTCTAGTAAGAGCAATTTATTTATAGTATCCCATTATTTTAGTCATTAGTTTTAATTTTCTCTACAATAAAACTTTGCCTTGGCTAATAACTAATAAAACTGGGTAACATAAATTTTACCTGCGTTATCTACTCCAGTTCACTCGCAGAAAGCAAGGCTAATAAATTGTGACTTCACCAAAAGGAAGCCTGTAGAAGTATGAAATGTGAAGGCTGGCCACATTTTACTTGTGCAGGTTGCAATAAAGAGTATTATCCTGTTATTCTTCCCTACTTATTCCTTACTTTCCATTGATGTTCAAAAAGATTAAAACTATAGTCACAAATACTGAAGATCTGCAAAACGGTTAATATTACTTTAAGATAGGTGTGTCCAAATCTATTGTGCACAAACGTAGACTACATCTACTCAAGGGTGTACTTGGTAATGCATATCAGGATACTTACCTAAAAAAGAGCCAAAAGAACCAAAGTCTTGGGGCACCTGGGTGGCTCAGTGGGTTAAGCCTCTGACTTCAGCTCAGGTCATGATCTCAGGGTCCTGGGATTGAGCCCCACATCAGGCTCTCTGCTTGGCAGGGAGCCTGCTTCCCCCTCTTTCTGTCTGCCTCTCTGACTACTTGTGATCTCTCTCTCTCTGTCAAATAAATAAAGTCTTAAAAAAAAAAAAGAAAAAGTCTTAAGCATTTTTTATTCTTAGTAATAAATAATAAAGTTTAACATTTTTCCTACTTCTTGCTACTTCTTTATAAGACTCCAGGGTCCAGAGGTCATCTCTTTTAGTCTAATTTTGCAAAATACCAATAACATTATGTTAATGTACTTTATTAATTTCATCTGACTTATTTAGGAGATGAGCACAATCATATTTATTATCAGTATATGTATATGACATTTATTAGACACTTTATATTTTCTTTAATTCTCACAACAATATTTTTATAATTGAGTAATTAAAGCTCAAAGAAAAGGTGACGAGAAAAGGTGTGTTTTCAAGTCTATCTAATTTTTACACGGAAATTTAAGTAGACTAGTACAGTCACCTCTTCTGCTACAAAACCTGATGTATCAACATCATCCACATATAATCAAATTCATACTGCCTCTCTTATTTTCTCCTGCCTCCCTTTAACAATCCAGTTTAAAACCACCTTGCATATACTTCCCAAATTCTCCCTTTGTTTTCAGACTGGAGAGCAACCTAACTATTGTATGACAACAGCACCACCTATTGGCTGTAAAGGGATTGGGATAATCTAAAATAGCACCTGCTTCCTTACCCTTCAGAAAGACCAATGCATAATTTGAGTTCTCCTTATCTTCTGCCTTTTATTTACAGCTATTTAAAAAAAAGTTTCAGCTGAGTTAAGTCCACTTAAAATTTTTTTCCTCATAAGTACATCTTTTTTCTCCATCTCTCCTTTTTAAAAACCTGCAGAGTTCTTGCATCTCTGATTCCATTGCAAACAAGTATGTGTTCTTGCTGATGTGCAGCATTTCAAATGAACTGTTGATTAAAAGGAATGTGAATTATTCTGGAACTTGAACTACCATTCAGAACACAATTTCAATGGAAAATGTGTTGAATTTGAACAAGCTGCTTACATGGAACTTTTGGAATTCAAGTAATTTGTAGGTTGGAAACTTGTTATAATACTAAAACATGTAAAAGTATTGGGTCTTTCACTGTGCTTTCCAAGGCAAATAAAGGAAGAGAATTGTAACACAAAAGCAATACAGCATATATTCCACCCCCACTCAGAGTTGATAAACATTTTGTCCTGCAGAATTTGTATCTTGTACTACACAGTGTAGAACACTCGAATATTTGTTGACAACAATGATGAGGTCCTTGCTATTTTGCAGTGGCTCATTAAAGTCACACCAGTGATACAGGAAGGAACAGCTTCCATTATTTTGTCTCTTATCTCTATGATGAAAACTACCAGGATAACATTTATAACTCTAATCACTTAAGGAGCTCTAATCATGAACTTCTGTTTAAAGCAATGCTCTACTTGGATGTCCTTATACTTCTGTGACAAAGAGTTCTATATCTTCCTGTAATATGTCCTAAGTATCTAATCCTTGAAGTCCTATCTTTATGGTAAGCCCTGCAAATTCCCATCAAGGAAATTTTGTGCTGAAACAGGAGAAACATGTAAGATTGCTCAAGTAAATTGATCATTATGAAGTCACTTTTGTTGTTGGTACCAATCAAGTAGCAACATGTTTTTGTCCCTTGGTGTGTGCCCAGCATCTCAGTTCTAGAAACTGCACCTGAAATTCTATTTTGAGTCCAATTTTTTTTATGCAGGAAAAGACCACCACTGCCCGTAAATACTGTAACCAAAAGTGTTCTCACCAGCTTCGACAGAGACTATTCTTGATTAGAAAGAGAGATCCTGTTCTCTTACATTGAGATCTGTGGCCTAATCCTGATGTCCAATGCCCAGGTGTATGACTTTCTCCTCACTGTTAGCTATATTCCAGCCTTGCAAATCACCTGCCCAGCAGTACTTTATTGGCTCCCCAAGACTTTGGAAACATATGGTGTTGGCTGTTTCATCAATAATTATGACATCCATCTCTCCCTATTCCCCACTGCTTTTCCTTTCAAATTTCTCAAATCCTTTGATAGTTCTATTATTTTACTCATTTCCTAATTTGAAAACTTCTGTTGTTTTTACAGTATGAATATACTTAACACTGTATCTTTATTGTTAGGTTGACAAATATTGTTGTGTTTTTTACAACAGAAATTTTGTTTGGAAGTTGACTTCTACTAATAAAGTACAAGTTAAAAAGGGCAGAGGGATTTGAGCCAGGTGGACAGGCATCCTACCACACCAGGGCCTGGGCTAGCTACACAAACTGCTGCTGTTGCTGCTCTTGGTGGCAAGGTTCTTGGCCTTCTCTGTAGCTGCTAGTGCCTTCTCCTTTGCCATCTCCTTGGCTTCCTTGGCTGTCTCAGCAAGGGTTTTGGAAGGGGCCTCCCCCTGCAGCTTGGTCAAGATGTATTCAAAGCCCTTCACAGTCTTGGTCAAAGTACTTTGTAATAGAGTGAGGGCAAATTCCTGGACAGCTCTGGAGGCACCCTAGGGGAGACCCAGGCTTCCTGGTGGATTTCCGTCCAGCCCCTATTCTCAGAGTTCATACAGTAAACACACCATTCCTCTACCACCATTATCTGGGTGCGGTTAATGTTCCACATGAAGGTGGTTATGGTCTGGTTCTGCAGGTCCACAACAGAATCCTCTAGGATGTAAACTACACTGATTGAGCAACGTTGGCAGCGTTGTAAAGTGTAAAGACAACGTTGTTGTCTTTATAAACAGTCATTGGGCTCTCGCGGGGCACCCTGCTGGTCTGGGCAGGAGACCCTGGTACTGGAGCTCCTGGTTAGGGGTCACCTCCCTGTGCACTGTGTCTTCCCTTAAGACATGTCTACTGTAGGGATTTGGGCACCGCTGCCAGAAAGCAGCAAACACTTGGTCCCAGGAACTACACAGCATGCTTTGGCACAGGAAATACTTCACCACCAGCAGGGCAGCTCAGCATCCGCGCAACACCATGTGGGGTACGAAGGCCAGGTAGGGACTCAGGGCAAGCCCACCAGGCCCACAATTTATTCCCCTCAGTGCCGCACCTATGCAGCTGCCTCCAGCCTGAGGCACTGTCTGCCACAATTGAAAAATTTTACAACTATTTTTTACAAACATCAATTGATTTTACTACTAACTCCCTCCCCAACAATGCCAACCTTTTAACAAAAATATACTAATATTCCTCTGATTTGTTCTTTTTACTTTAACATTTACACCACCACTCTCATCCAGGCTCCTCTTATTTCATGCTTATATTAACTGAAAATCCTTTCTAATCATACTGTATTCCGGTGTTTATTCTTTATTGTTCAGAAGTCCTTTCTTTAGGGAACCATTTACTATTTCATTCCTTTTGATCGTGCTCTGTCCATTGAGGTTGGGGGAGGGAGGCTATTATCCCTCTATCCAGAAGTAGGATTTTGAACTAAATTTGGCCATAGTATTACAAAACTTTAGCCACAAAAATTATTTCAGGGATGGGCACATGACACCAGTTGAGCCAATCAGCACTTCCTGAGATATTGTGCTGGAGGCCCAGGAAGACTCTTAACCTCTATGATCATAACTAACAAATATCACATAGACCTGAAACTGCTGGGGCCGTTTATCTTACATCGTGGAGAAAACCTATCTATGAATGAAGCTAATTTGGAAGAAAAAAGGGTCATGTGATACAGAAAACATAGTCTCATGATATTGAGCACTTGAATCTAGTTCAATTTCGGTTCAATTATATTTTCTATTAGTTAGGGTAGGCTAAGCTGTAGTAGAAATGGACTCTAAAAATAAAGTAGCTTAAATAAGTATATCTCTTTCTTATGTGACTGTCCTGGGTGGATGTTCAGGTAAGCCAGCTCTTCCCATACAGTCATTTAAGGATCCAGACTGACGGCTCTCTAGCCATCTTCAACATTTGATTTCCAAGGTTTCCCTAAGCACTGCCATTTCATTCAGCCAGAAAGAAGAAAGGGCATTGAGAAAACAAAAGGAGATTGTACTGGTGGGGCCAGGAAGTGACTGACTTCACTTCCAGTGACAATCCACTACAGAAAATGTGATCATATAGCCACACTTAATTTTAAGGAAACTGGTAAATGTAGTCTACCTGTGTGTCCAGGAAGAAGGAGAGAGTGGATTTTGGTTGAAAGGTAGTGGTCTTTACAAATACACTCCTGGATAAATCTAAATCAACAAGAACACTGAATACCGGGCCATATCATATTGACCCCAGGAAGGCTGTTACTGAAGTTAAATATCTGGTAAAATATTATTACCCATATTTTAGTGTTATCATAAAAAATACTCCAGAAGGAAACATAACAAATCTATCAAAAGATGTTGTCAAGGATACTTATTCATTACATTGTATAAAGTCTAATCATAAAAACCATGGAAAAAGTCACATCAAATATCAGTACTAAGAATAATAGAAAAATAACAAATATCATTTTTCTCTTATAGGACTAAGAAAGATTAGCAATACTGACCCAGTGTTACTAAGGGTGCAAGCAAATTACCAAGTTCTTATATTGTTAGGAATGTAAATTAGCCAGAATGAACTGTGTTACCAAGTTACCATTTGTGTGTGGCCAAAAATGATCTCTAATGGCGTATTTTTTACATGAGATTTTGTACTTTCTTTATTGGTTGATTATTTTTTAATAAGAAACATGATATTTTTTTCAGAATAAAAGTAAAATGAGTTTATGGTTATTTTTGGAAGACAAAAAAATGGTCATATTCCTTCAAAATATTTGTTTAGATGACTGATCTCATAGCTATGGTGAATTTCTGACCAGAAGGCTGTTCCTTTTTGAGTTGGTTGCTACAAAGCTCAGATATGCATTTGCAGGTCACTTGGAGAGAATGTGCAGGTAACTGGAGTTTGTATTACAGCCTCATAACTGGCCCCACTTTTCCCTCATCTCAATTTTACTTTCTCCCTTCAGTATAATCTTATACCTCTTTCTTCCAGTCTTCAATCTCAAATTCTCTTCTGGAAGAAGGAGGAGAATGATTTTATGACACAGTTTTATTGTATCACAGTTCTATCACTCTTCCTACACAAAACTTAAAATTCCACAATGCATATACATTTCTTAAAAGGAAAATCCAAATTCTTCACTTAGTGTTTACTCAATCTAAAAAAATACAAAATTTTAAAATACATTAAAAAATACAATAAATATTTATTTATATAAACACAAATATACACACATACACTGAGTTCCTAGGTCTAACACTGTTCTGTATATGGGAGAAAGAGAAAGAAGGCTCAAGTTACTCACAGTCTGGTTCAATGGTCTTAGCAATTTTTTTTTTTTTTTCAGGAGGACTCACATCAGAAAACCTAATGGCCTCACATTCCCAGAGGCGTACCAAGATGTATGCTATGTACAATTTGCAGCATGATAGCAACAACTTTGTCTCTGATCTGAGCCATAATGGCGGTCTCAGGGATCAGATGGTTATGAATACAGATTCACTATAATACAGAGATAAGTATAAGAAAGAAAATGCTATCTGCTATGATACCACATAGGAAAAAGTAAGGAACCTAGAATTGTGGAGTATAAAGAAATGGGAAACTTTCTTTAAGAGATATTCATCAAATAGGAGTTAGGCAGACAAAGGAGGATGAAAACAGATTTCAAGGACCATTCCAGAAAATGGAAAATTATAAAGACAATTGGATTTTACACAGGGAAGATGGTGAAAATATTTCTGGGTACTTGAATAGATGCTACCTTAAACAGGATGTCATCTTTTTGGTACCAATGAAAAGCCAACTAAACCACAGGACAGCATTTTTAGATACATGAAGCTGATTGCTCTGAAAAGCAAAATACTTCGTCTATTTTAATAAAAATAATTTAAAAATAATTTACGGTTTTTATTCTGCCTTAGTAAATTAAACACCCTTTTTGTGCACACACTTTATCTTTGGATCTCATGCTAATTACAAATAAGTAACATAGTACTTTACCATAAATAGGTCCTACTGGCATTAGCTTTTTGACTTTTAAATGATCCCACCACAGCATAATAACTCAGTTATCTCTTACTGCCAGTCAGTGTTCCTGCTTCTAACTATACTGTCTATTATTTTTTTTAGAACCTTTTATGTAGAAGATTAGAAGGGAAATTGGCAGAGGAAGAAATATTATTGAGCTTCCTACATCCCTAACCTATTTTTGCATACTATACCAAGTCAGTAGCTCTGGTGTGAGGATAGCTGTAGCCTGTACAACATTCAAAGTACATAAATTTTGTGATTTATTTTTTTCACACTACCTTGAGATTTTGTTGGATTTTGTTTCAGTCAATTCCCAGGCAAATTTTCCTGAATTCTTAAGCTGTCATAAGCCTTACGCAAGGTTTATCATTTGGCACACAGTGAAGTAGAAAAGGGTTAAGGTGCACTTTTCAAGTTTAGACTTTTGCTATAATCTCTGAGTGATACTAGACATTTAATCATAATTCCCTCTTCATCAAACTTTAACTTAAAATGTACTACTCTATCTCACACCCATTAGGATAGCTCCTGTTAAAAACAAACAAAACAAAACAAAACCCAAAACCCAAATCAGACAAGTAATGGCAAGATGTGGACACATTAGAACCCTTGTAGCACTGTTAGCAGGAATGCAAAATGGTGCAGCTGCTATGGAAAACAATATGGTGGTCTTCAAAATAATTAAAAATAGCATTATTATATGATCAAGCAATTCCACTTCTGGGCATATAAGCAGAAAAACTGAAAGGAGGGTCTCAAAGAGACAGTAGTACACTCAAATTCACAGCAGCATTACTCACAACTTCCAAAAGATATAAATGACCCAAATGTCCACTGACAGATAAATGGATAAACAAAATGTGGCATATAGATACAACGGAATACTATTTAGACTTAAACAGGAAGAAAAACCAAAGAATCAGGAAATAAAATGGTGGTTGCCAGGGGGCTAAGGGAAGAGTGGGGAACTGAAAGTTCCCGAGTTTCAGTTTTCCAAGATGAAAAGAATTCTGGGGATTGAGATGCACAGTAAAGGGAATGTACTTAATTCTACTGAAATGTGCATTTAAAAATGGTTAAGATGGTAAATTTATGTTATGTGTCATTTACCGTATCTTTCCATATATATAGAATTTATAGATTTTGTAAACTTGGGAGACCCCACCATAAATTATTTTAAGATGTTATTTATTTATGTATTTTACAGAGGGAGAGAGAGAGAGAGAGTGCTGTACAGAAGGAAGAGCAGAGGGGGCAAGGGCAGAGATGGAGGGAGAGGGACAAGCAGACTCCATGCTCAGCATGGAAACTGACACAGGGCTCCATCTCATGACCCTGAGATTGTGACCTGAGCCGAGATCAAGAGTCTGACACTTAACCAACTGAGGCACCCAACTGCCTTTTCCTTAACACTCTTAAAATTATTCTTTCAATGCTCATTCAAAGACACTATGCATTAGGTTAAAAAATGTCCTCATAAAGGGTGAGGATTGCACAAAAACGTGAATGTACTGAATGCCACTGTACTGTATATTTTAAATTGGTTAATTTTGTTATGTGATTCTTACCTCAGTTAACAACAACAACAACAACAAAAATCCTCATATACATTTGGCATTTAAAGATTCCCAGGGCCAAGGGCTACAGGATGAAGAGCTGTGGCTAGTCTCAGCCACTGACTGCATTAAAACCTCACATAAGTCTGACAACATAAGAAGGAATGAAATAGGGGCACCTGGGTGGCTCAGTTGGTTAAGCGTCTGCTTTCGGCTCAGTCATGATCCCAGGGTCCTGGGATTGAGTTCCACATCAGGCTCCCTGCTCAGCAGAGAGCCTGCTTCTCCCTCTCCCTCTGCCTGCAGCTCTGCCTACTTGTGCTCTCCATCTCTCTGTCAAATAAATGAATAAAATCTTTAAAAATAAAAAAAGAAGGAATAAAATACTACAGTAATTCCTTAAATGTGGTGCTGCAACAAAACTAGTTTATGGTAACAGGAAGACAGGAGAATGTGAATGGATATACTTTACCACCACCAGTACCATAGACTAAGTCGGTATATAAAAGGCAACAAGCCTGTGATTCAGGGCTCCTCTCACCTGGCAAACAATTCACTTACCAGGGCTGTAAGATCAAAGAGATAGTAGAATCAGACCTTGGAAAGCCCAAGTATGCGAAGACAAGGTACTTCGACTTTCTCCTTGGCACAACAGGGAGTCACTGGCAAGTTTCATAAAGCAGGACACTAACAGGTTCAAAGATGTGTTTTAAAAGAAACACTTTGGTGACCACTTTGAGGGTGAACTGGAAGAAAGAAACCAGACTACCACAATAATCCAGAGAGAGGTTTATGAAGCGGAATAGGCCAAACTTTGGGATCAAAGAGATACAGAGTTTAAGGCATGGTACTAGGAGCTTTTCTTAAGTTCTTCCTTATAATTTCCACTTTGAAGCCTAATATTACTTTTTGCATTTTACAGAAGAAGAAACAGAGGCTTGTCACAAAACAAACTTGGGTCAAGGTCACACAATTAGTTGGCAGAGAAACTGGAATTTTAATTTCAGTCTGTATGGCATCAAAGCCTGTGCATGTACATTTTCTACTACCCTGTGGTGTCCACCAATATGTAAACAAAATAGTTAAATTGCTTTATATAACAAAAATATAAGTCTGGGTTGGGGGGGAAGGCTACATAGCGGGTAGGCTGATGAGTATTGGGGGTTGTATGTAAGTGATGAATTACTGAATACCACTCCATCCAAGTACTAACCAGGCCTAACCCTGCTTAGCTTCCGAGAGCAGATGAGATTGGGTGCATTCAGGGTGATGTGGCCGTAGACCAGAATACTACTCCAGAAACCAATATTACACTGTATGTTAACTAACAAAATTTAAATTTAAAAAAGTAAGTTTGGGTATACTGAATACTTCCCATCAACAGCACAGTTAGCCCTCGTGGAACATAAAAATCCATGTTTTATTCCTTAAATAACTTTTTAGTATTTAATGAGACCCTAAATTACATGTACTAAAACAAGTTTTAACCTGGAAATAATTTTTTTAAAAAAATATAGTCTTATTAAAGGAAACTCTTTACACTATGTAAGGCTGAGCTTATAAAAAAATTACTATGTCCTCCTGTAATCTATTTATACTATTTTTAATAAAACATTACATGAATATAATGGCTCAAACAGCATATAATTAGAGGCTGTAAACCACAGTGATATATTTGATCTTTAAAGTTGCACATTAAAATACTTTCTCTCTCTCTATATATATATTATATACACAACATACGTATATATAATATATATATATGTATAACATATATAACATTTAACATGTGTAACATGTTATATATATATATATATCCATATCTATTTTACAAAGAATACAAAATTCTATATAAATGCAAAACACTTAATTTGGGAGATTAATGTATATTGGTTTTTAATATACCTTGGCTTCCACAGAGAAGGGAAGGATGATAGGGATGGGTGGTTTTACCATGTATGTTGTGTCAAAAACAACTTGAGACACAACCACAAAGCCCAACAAAACAGCCCTGATTGTGTGTTCCTTTGCCACCACTCACCTCTCAAATCACCTATTTTAAGGCACTGCAGTCAAACTTTGGTGTTCTTACAGTGTCAGAGATAATATTTTGCAGTGCCTGGTTGCTTTTAGCAAAAAAATGAGAGTAATGTCTAAATCACAAAGTAGAATGAGGAATGACACTTCTCTATTATAATCTCATCAGGAAAAAAAGAAAACAAAGGTTAAGGGGAATATTTTTATTGAGGGGTTGGGATTAAGATCACCTTGGCTGAGATTGGGAAATATGGTGATCAGCCTAGGTAAAATGGCTTCAAGAGACTTAGTTGCCTAGGAGTTAGCTTTTGACAACTCCAACTTCTCGGTGCAAATTAGTAAGCTTTTCCATTACCCCATTCTTAAACAAACTTGCTTATTCAACAAGAATCTCAATTTTATAACTCTAATGCCTCATTCTTCACATAAAAACAAAAACTATCCATGCCTTTGAAACTATTTGAAATAACCTATCTGATTAAAGATCCACATTTTAAACTCAATATCCTTTTCAAAAAGTTCGAGTTAGCACCAACCCCAGGATACAAAAATAATTTGACAACTGAGTTATTTGCCAAGAAGTGATATGAATATTTATCTGTTTTTTTTTCTTGATGTAAAATGGATAAACAAGCAAACATATCTCCTCAGTGAAAGCCTTACCCAAACGTAATTTTAATACTCTCCAAATTGCAAAAAGAAGGAAGAGCCAAGGGAATGAATTTTTGTTTGGGGGGAATTAATTTTTAAACTTTGTTCCAGTATATATAGCTCTTAAAAAAATTAGATACTGGGTCTTATTCAGAGACACACTTAAATTTGTGATATGAAAGGGAAATAAATACATTTGTCAAAAATAAGAAGGTAATTTTAAAGGGGAAAATACGATAAGAAACAAGACTCTTGATTATTTTTACTTCATGTTTAATAAATTGCTCTGGGAGTAAACTTTCTTTGCTCTTTTATTTTATCTGCCATGAAGTAGGGATGATAAAGTCATTGACACATGGCTAGAAAGGCTTTCCTTTCACCATAGTGAGAGTATATACCCTGAGATGAAGGCCACTTTAGCTAATTCTAGGCATTCACAGCATCACCCAAACACCCCATTTACCTCTTTTATTTTTCCCAGTTTTAAATATCTCAGCAGAAAACCCTGCCTGGAGGAGACATTACCCTGCGACAAGCTGGGTTGATTCATTTCTAAGTAGTGGGCTCTGTGGCAGGTTATAATCCTACTGACAAAGACAAGATTTTCATATTTAGACAACATGAAACATTAGAGGGAAGAGAGGAAAATGGCTGCTGTAACACTGAGGTCTGCAGGCAGTGTGCACCTAAGACAAACCATGAGTTGGTTCAGAAATGCCTGAGGGCAATCCTTACCTCCAACAGTTAAGGTACTGTCTTACTTCACAGGTCCCTAAAATTAGGTAAGATTACCTTGGAATGCTTTCACACCAGCTAAGTAGAAAAGCAAATGTTGAGTAAACTTCAGATATTTTTTAGGCAATTAGTTAAGAGCACAGACTATGGAAGGAGACCCCCTGGCTCTGAAATTTATGGGCTTTTATTCTTTAGTATTATGTAACTTCCTTGTATTCCACTTTCCCTACCTATAAAATAGGGATAATAAGAGGAGTCAAGATAGCGGAGGAGTAGCAGGCTGAGATGATGCCAGGTAGCAGGAGATCAGCTAAACAGTTTATCAAACCATTCCAAACACCTACAAATCCAACAGGGGATCGAAGAGAAGAACAGCAATTCTAGAAACAGAAAATCGACCACTTTCTGAAGGGTAGGACCTGCAGAGAAGTGAATCCAAAGCAACAAGTAGACAGACCACGGGTGGAGGGGCCAGCTCCTGGCAAGCAGCAGAGCAATGGAGCACAAAATCTGAACTTTTAAAAGTCTGTTCCACTGAGAGACATTGCTCCAGAGGCTAAGTGTGGGTGGAGCCCTCACGGGGACAGTGTGGTCTCAGGTCCCGCAGGGTCACCAAAGGATCAGGGGTGTCTGAGTATTGCAGAGCTCACAAGTATTAGATCAGGGAAGCCGGCGACAGAGACGGAGCCGAGGAGTGAGCTCTCAGCTCCGGGTTACCTTAAACTGTGATCTGTGGCACAGTCAGGCCACTGCTCTTTGAGCTAGGACCCCACAAGTGGAAGATCCGGGGAGATCTCCGTGGAAGAACGGCAGTGATCTGCTGGGTCTGGAGACTCCAGGAGGGGCTGTGTGCCAGAGACAGAGATACTTGGTCACAGACCGGGTGAGCTCCGGCGAGCAGGGAGATGGGAGTGATTGAGTGCTTTTCTCTGAGGGCGCACTGAGGAGTGGAGCACTGAGCTCTCCACTCCTCTAGGCCAGAGACTTGGAGACCACCATTTTCATTCCCGTCCTCCAGAACTCTATGGAAAGTGATCGGGGAACAAAAGCTCCCGAGAGAAAACTGGAGCAGATTACTTAGCCCGGCCCCTGGCAAGGGCAGTGCAATTCACCTCGGGCAAAGACACTTGAGAATCACTACAACAGGCTCCTCGCCCAGAAGTAAAGCAAGAAATCCAGCCAAGACCAGGCTCACTTATCAAGGAGAACAGTGGAATTCCAGAGGAGGAGAAAGCAAAGCATGGAATTCATGTCTTTCTTCCCATGATTCTTTAGTCTTGCAAAGTTAATTAATTTTTTAAATTTTATTTTTGTTTCTTATTCTAATTTTTTAACTTTTAATCTTAACTCTTTTAACATTTTTAAACTAGTTTATCTTAACAATACCTTTCATAAAAAA
The DNA here is from genome assembly GCF_010015895.1 of Lontra canadensis. Lineage (NCBI taxonomy): Eukaryota > Metazoa > Chordata > Mammalia > Carnivora > Mustelidae > Lontra > Lontra canadensis. The sequence continues at coordinate 47,566,243 of NW_022630998.1, forward strand.
ATCTTTTTGAACCTTCATTATTTTTTTAGTAATTTTTTAAATTTATTTTCAGCATAACAGTATTCATTGTTCTTATACCACACCCAGTGCTCCATGAACCTTCATTATTATAGTCATATTTTATCCTTCATTGTATCTAACTTTATTTTTTGTATACACACAGGGTTTTTTCTTCTAAAAAATTTTGGGATACAACTTCTTATAATAGATCAAAATATACCCTAAATCTAGCACAGGGCTTTGTTCTAGTCTCCAGCCTGAGCAAATTCTCTCTACTTCCTTTTTCTTTCTTTTCCCAACCAACTTATCTTATAAACTCCTTTTTTAGAATTTTTTAAAAATTTTCATCTTTACAGTCATATTCCATCCCTTCATCATGTTTACCCTTATTTTTGTATATATATGCATACGTTTTTCTTTCTTTAAAATTTTGGGAGGTAGTTTCTTCTAAGAGACCAAAGTACTCTCAAAATTAAGGGGGTGGCTCTGTTCTATTCACCAGTCTAATATCTATATTTTCTTTTCTCTCTCTCTCTTTTTTTTTTTTTTTAGTTTTTTTGAATTTCTTTTTATCCCCTTAGTTCCCCCCAAGATGTGGGGTCTCTTCTGATTTGGTTAACACATATTTTTCTGGGGGTTTGCCACCCTTTAAGTATTTTATTCTCTCCTTCATATATTCTTATCTGGATAAAAAGACAAGGCGGAAAAACTCACCACAAAAAAAAAGAATAAGAGGCAGTTACCGAAGGCTAGGGACCTAATTAATATGGACATTGCTAATATGTTAGATCTAGAGTTCAGAATGACAATTCTCATGGTGCTAGCTGGACTTGAAAAAGGCATGGAAGATATTAGAGGAACCCTGTCTGGAGAAACAAAAGCCCTTTCTGGAGAAATAAAAGAACTAAAATCTAACCAAGCCGAAATCAAAAAAGCTGTTAATGAGGTCAATCGAAGGAGGCTCTTACTGCTAGGATAAATGAGGCAGAAGAGAGAATTAGTGATACAGAAGACCAGATGATGGAGAATAAAGAAGCTGAGCAAAAGAGAGACAAACAACTACTGGACCACGAGGGGAGAATTCAAGAGACAAGTGATACCATAAGATGAAACAACATTAGAATAACTGGGAATCCAGAAGAAGAAGAGAGAGATAGGGGAGCAGAAGGTATGTTGGAGCAAATTATTGTAGAGAATTTCCCTAATACAGCAAAGGGAACAAGCATCGAAATCCAGGAGGCACAGGGAACCCCCCTCAAAATCAGTAAGAATAGGTCCACACTCCGTCATCTAATAGTAAAACTCACAAATCTTAGTGACAAAGAGAAAATCCTGAAAGCAGCCCAGGACAAGAAGTCTGTAACATACAATGGTAAAAATATTAGATTGGCAGCAGACTTATCCACAGAGACCTGGCAGGCCAGAAAGAACTGGCATGATATATTCAGAGCACTAAATGAGAGAAACATGCAGTCAAGAATACTATATCCAGCTAGGCTATCATTGAAAATAGAAGGAGAGATAAAAAGCTTCCAGGACAAACAAAAACTAAAAGAATTTGTAAACAACAAACCAGCTCCACAGGAAATATTGAAAGGGGCCCTCGAAGCAAAGAGAGAGACTAAAAATAGACCAGAAAGGAACAAAGACAATATATAGTAACAGTCACCTTACAGACAATACAATGGCACTAAATTCATCTCTCTCAATAGCTACCCTGAATGTAAATGGGCTGAATGCCCCAATCAAAAGACACAGGGTATCAGAATGGATAAAAAAAAACCAAAACCTATTAATATGCTGTCTACAAGAAACTCATTTTAGACCCAAAGACACCTCCAGATTTAAAGTCCATGCTAATGCACATCAAAAGAAAGCTGGGGTGGCAATCCTTATATCAGATCAGTTAGATTTTAAGCCAAAGACTATATTAAGAGATGAGGAAGGACACTATATCATACTGAAAGGGTTTGTCCAACAAGAAGATCTAACAATTTTAAATATCTATGCCCCTAACATGGGATCAGCTAACTATATAAACCAATTAGTAACAAAATCAAAGAAACACATCGACAATACTACAATAATTGCAGGTGACTTCAAACACCCCCCTCACTGAAATGGACAGATCATCCAAGCAAAAGATCAACAAGGAAATAAAGGCCTTAAATGACACACTAGACCAGATGGACATCACAGATATATTCAGAATATTCCATCACAGAGCAAGAGAATACACATTCTTCTCTAGCGCACATGGAATGTTCTCTAGAATAGATCACATCCTGGGTCAGAAATCAGGTCTTAACCAGTACCAAAAGACTGGGTTCATTTCCTGCATATTTTCAGACCACGATGCTCTGAAGCTAGAACTCAATCACAAGAGGAAATTTGGAAAGAACCCAAATACATGGAGACTAAACATTCTAAAGAATGAATGGGCCAACCAGGAAATTAAAGAAGAATTGAAAAAATTCATGGAAACAAATGATAATGAAAATACAACAGTTCAAAATCTGTGGGACACAGCAAAGGCAGTCCTGAGAGGAAAATGTATAGCGATACAAGCCTTTCTCAAAAAAACAAGAAAGGTCTCAAGTACACAACCTAACCCTTCACCTAAAGGAGCTGGAGAAAGAACAACAAAGAAACCCTAAACCCAGCAGGAGAAGAGAAATCATAAAGATCAGAGCAGAAATCAATGAAATAGAAACAAACAAAAAACCACAATAGAACAAATCAACAAAACTAGGAGCTGGTTCTTTGAAAGAATTAATAAGATTGATAAACCCCTGGCCAGACTTATCAAAAAGAAAAGAGAAAGGAACCAAATAAATAAAATCATGAATGAAAGAGGAGAGATCATAACCAACACCAAAGAAATACAAACAATTATAAGAACATATTATGAGCAACTATACACCAGCAAATCTGACAATCTGGAAGAAATGGATGCATTCCTAGAGACATATAAACTACCACAACTGAACCAGGAAGAAACAGAAAACCTGAACAGACCCATAACCAGTAAGGAGATTGAAGCAGTCATCAAAAATCTCCCAACGAACAAGAGCCCAGGGCCAGACAGCTTCCCAGGGGAATTCTACCAAACATTTAAAGAAGAATTAATTCCTATTCTCATGAAACTGTTCCAAAAAATAGAAATGGAAGGAAAACTTCCAAACTCATTTTATGAGGCCAGCATCACCTTGATCCCCAAACCAGACAAGGATCCCATCAAAAAAGAGAACTACAGACCAATATCCTTGATGAACACAGATGCGAAAATTCTCACCAAAATACTAGCCAACAGGATCCAACAGTACATTAAAAGGATTATTTACCAAAACCAAGTGGGATTTATTCCTGGGCTGCAAGGTTGGTTCAACATCCACAAATCAATCAATGTGATACAATACATTAATAAAAGAAACAAGAACCACATGATACTCTCAACAGATGCTGAAAAACCCTTTGACAAAGTACAACATCCTTTCTTGATCAAAACTCTTCAAAGTGTAGGGATAGAAGGTACATACCTCAATATCATCAAAGCCATCTACGAAAAACCCACAGCGAATATCATTCTCAATGGAGAAAAACTGAGAGCTTTTCCACTAACGTCAGGAACATGGCAGGGATGTCCATTATCACCACTGCTATTCAACACAGTTCTAGAAGTCCAAGCCTCAGCAATCAGACAACAAAAAGAAATTAAAGGCATCCAAATTGGCAAAGAAGCAGTCAAACTATCACTCTCTGCAGATGATATGATACTTTATGTGGAAAACCCAAAAGACTCCACTCCAAAACTGCTAGAACTTGTACAGGAATTCAGTAAAGTGTCAGGATATAAAATCAATGCACAGAGGTCAGTTGCATTTCTATACACCAACAACAAGACAGAAGAAAGAGAAATTAAGGTGTCAATCCCATTTACAATTGCACCCAAAACCATAAGATACCTAGGAATAAACCTAACCAAAGAGGTAAAGAATCTGTAATCAGAAAACTATAAAGTACTCATGAAAGAAATTGAGGAAGACAAAGAAATGGAAAAATGTTCCATGCTCCTGGATTGGAATAACAAATATTGTGAAAATGTCTATGCTACCTAAAGCAATCTACACATTTAATGCAATCCCTATCAAAATACCATCCATTTTTTTTCAAAGAAATGGGACAAATAATCCTAAAATTTATATGGAACCAGAAAAGACCGCGAATAGCCAAAGAAATATTGAAAAAGAAAGCCAAAGTTGGTGGCATCACAATTCCGGACTTCAAGCTCTATTACAAAGCTATCATCATCAAGACAGCATGGTACTGACACAAAAACAGACACATAGATCAATGGAACAGAATAGAGAGCCCAGAAATAGACCCTCAACTCTATGGTCAACTAATCTTTGACAAAGCAGGAAAGAATGTCTAATGGAAAAAAGTCTCTTCAACAAATGGTGTTGGGAAAATTGGACAGCCACGTGCAGAAGAATGAAACTGGACCATTTCCTTACACCACACACTAAAACAGACTCAAAACGGATGAAGGACCTCAATGTGAGAAAGGAATCCATCAAAATCCTTGAGAACACAGGCAGCAACCTCTTCGACCTCAGCCGCAGCAACTTCTTTCTAGGAACATCGCCAAAGGCAAGGGAAGCAAGGGCAAAAACAAACTATTGGGACTGTATCAAGATCAAAAGCTTTTTGCACAGCAAAGGAAACAGTCAACAAAACCAAAAGACAACTGACAGAATGGGAGAACAACATATCAGATAAAGGGCTAGTATACAAGAGCTATAAAGAACTTATCAAACTCAACACCCAAAGAACAAATAATCCAATCAAGAAATGGGCAGAGGACATGAACAGACATTTCTGCAAAGAAGACATCCAGATGGACAACAGACACATGAAAAAGTGCTCCACATCACTCGGCATCAGGGAAATACAAATCAAAACCACAATGAGATACCACCTCACACCAGTCAGAATGGCTAAAATTAAAAGTTAGGAAATGACAGATGCTGGCGAGGATGCGGAGAAAGGGGAACCCTCCTACACTGTTGGTGGGAACGCAAGCTGGTGCAGCCACTCTGGAAAACAGCATGGAGGTTCCTCAAAAAGTTGAAAGTAGAGCTATCCAATGACCCAGCAATCACACTACTGGGTATTTACCCTAAAGATACAAATATAGTGATCTGAAAGGGCATGTGCACCCGAATGTTTATAGCAGCAATGTCCACAATAGCCAAACTATGGAAAGAACCTAGATGTCTATCAACAGATGAATGGATAAAGAAGATGTGGTATATATATATATATATATATGTGTATATATATATATATATATATATATATATATACACGTATATATATATACACACACACACACACAAAGGAATACTATGCAGCTATCAAAAGAAATGAAATCTTGCCATTTGTGATGACATGGATGGAACTAGAGGGTATTATGCTTAGCGAAATAAGTCAATCAGAGAAAGACAATTATCATATGATCTCCCTGATACAAGGAAGTTGAGAGGCAATGTGGGGGGTTAAGGGGTAGGAAAGGAATAAATGAAAAAAGAAGGGATCAGGAGGGAGACAAATCATAAGAGAGTCTTCCTTAATCTCACAGAACAAACTGAGGGTTGCCAGAGGGAGGGGGGTAGGGAGAGGGTGGTTGGTTTATGGACTTTGGGGAAAGTATGTGCTATGATGAGTGCTGTGAAGTGTAAATCTGGCGATTTACAGACCTGTACCCCTGCGGCTAATAATACATTATATGTTAATAAAAAAATTTAAAAATTAAAAAAGATAGGGATAAGATAAAATATGATCACTGGATAAAAGTAGTTACTACACATAAACTGTTAATGCCTAGTACTTCATAAGTATTACATGTATTAGCTTTGCTATTATTATAAATTATTATTTTGGTTGATTATCATTTAAAAATCACACTATAAACTCAACAGAATTTTTAATATTGAACTTAAAGAGACACTCAGGTTATCCCATGAGGTCTCAGCAATACAGAGATTTGTACAGTGCTTTCCCTAGGGTGCTGTGAAGGTGTTCGGAGTAGAAGAGCCATCATATGTCAGGTTTTGATCACAGAGTGTAAGATTATGCTTCAGAACTGGTAGTTTTGCTGCTAACAGGGAAGGGTGGCCAAAGGCAAGTCGTGCTACTCAATGTAGCTACTCAATGTTCAGATTAGCCTGGCACCTTGCCTCACAGCCAGACTTCTGCCTGAAAAGCTCTAGGGACTTCAGGATCAAAGGAATAGCTCAAAACATTTGGTTAAAAGGTCAAAGGGGAAATAATTGTGGAGGTGGAGAGAGGGAATTGAATGCAAATTAGGGTTAATGAACTTTGGCAGCACCATTACCCTTCCAAGCATGGTGAGTCCACTCCTACCTGGTACGCAATTAAAGTGCAAAGCAGAGTAGAGAAGACCATCATGTTGTCCACCCTTGATGACCAAAGCATGGGCCAAGAGTGTATTCAGCCAGGTATGCTAAAGGCATGCTCACTTCACTTTGGTTTTATAAACTACTTAGCCACAAGGTGATCTTGAAATGTGGTGAATTCTGGTTCCTTCATAAAACACACACCTATGTTGTCTTTCAGAAGAGATGCTATGATAGACAAGAAAATAAATAGTAAAATGGATTCAGAGACTATGGCTAAATAGCAAGTGTGAGAAGTCACAATGTGCAGAGGAACCCACAAAACAGTCCCCAGCACCTGGAAAAAGCAAACCTTATATTCTCAGGACGCTTTATTTGAACTTTAATATTCAGATATAAAGTGACATGAATGGATTATTAAAAAAAAACCTGGATCGGGAAAGGCCTTTTTTTTTTTTTAAGATTTTATTTATTTATTTGACAGAAAGAGAGAGAGAGAGAGAGAGAGCGCAAGCAGAGTGAGGGGCAAAGGGAGAAGCAGATTCCCCACTGAGCAGGAAGTCCGATGTAGGGCTTGATCCCAGGACTCCAGGATGATGACCTGAGCAGAAGGTAGACGCTTAACTGACTGAGCCACCCAGGCATCCCGGGAAAGGCCTTTCTATAGATGACAGAACCCCAGAAACTTTAAAGAAAAGGGTTGCATAATTTGTTTCATAAAAATAAAATCTGGGGGAGCAAAATAATACCATTAAACAAAGTCAAAAGACCAAATGAAAAAACTGCAAAAAAAAAGGATGTTTAACCAAATGAAAGGCAAAGGGCTGAACGTTCTTAATATACAAATAGGTTGAATAAAAAGAGAACTGATAAAACAATGGATGAAGGATATTAATAGTTTTTGTATAGGAGAGAAATACATAAATAGGCAAAAAAAAAAGATGTACAACCTCATAATTAAAGAAATGTAGATTAAAAAGACATTCTCACCTGTTAGATGAAAATATAGACAGCAGCACAGAGAAAAACAGGCCCTTCAAGACTGGGCCTCTGGCAACGGGCTGTGAGCCAAAGTAACATATCTCAATGCTATTCCAAAAAATGTCAATGCTAGTAAAAATAAGCTCTAAAGCTCTTGTCCTCTATCAAAGTATTTGAAGAGGCCACAGGTTGCTGTTACAACAAGGTGCAATCTCTCCATCAGTCTGAAACTGTCAACACCCCCCACCCTTAACCTGGAGTAGGTAAGTGAGAAAGAAACTTCTGTCATGCTAATCCACTGGAATTTCATGGTTATTTGGTTATCACAGCTCAGCTACCCATCCTGACTCATAAATACACTCCCAATTGTAAAACGGTTATTTCAGGAAGGGTAAGGAAGTATTATGGTGGACTTTTGCTGTCTATATGAAATATTTCTGTAATTTTGTGTTACTTTTGCAATTAGGAAAAAAATTAAAAGGCAACTCCCTCCCGAAAAAGACCCTGAATAAAATGCTGACATTCGAAGTATAAACAAAGTAGAGACACTGGTAACAATTTCTCCAGATTTGTACTACTAGAGTTGCAGAAATAATTCTTATTTAGGTTAAGACACCTGTCCCTAAAAGATTACCTATAGGGAAGCCATATTCCTATTCATAAATGGCTTTTAGTTGGGCCATTTTGAATTTATTACCAATATTTAGGTCCAAAAGATAATTATTACCATTGAATACACAGAACTGGGATAGGATACAGGAATAATGTTAAAAAATCAAAAAGAAAGGCCACATGCTTCAATGAACAAGACACCTTCATAAGAAAAATGAGTTCAGATTAAAAAAAGTATCCTAATTGTTGGTAATCAAAATCACTATCCAAAAAAGTAAAAAGCTCTACAACAATCCTCCTAAGGCTATCCTAGGGCCAATCTAACTTCTACTAATTTCATTTTTCCTGAAATCAATAATGGAAGTCAAATTAAACCTAAACCATTCCATGAAAATATTTTAAGGAATGCCTTTGAAGGCATAAGATTCCAGGGAAATTTCACCTTCCTTTTTCCATTAAACCCTGCAATTCAACCTAAAGAGCTTCATTTTTAGGTTTTTGCGACTGCTACTATCACATGAGATTTTTTTTTTTTTTTTAGATATATTTATTTTAGAGAGAGAGAGAAAGATAGAGGAAGAGTACAAGCAGGGGTTGGGGCTGAGGGAGAGAGAATCCTGAAGCAGATTCCCTACAGAGCACAGAGCCCTAAGATGCATGGTTTTAGACCCTGAGATCACCACCTGAAATGAAATCAAGAGTTGGCCACTCAACTGACTGAGCCACCCAGGTGCACCTCACGTAAGATTTTGTGTGAAGAAATGACCAGGAGCTAAAAGAGAATCCTTTATCTAAAATTGTGTTTGTAGGAAGATACAGAAATAAAATATTAAACCCCATGAAAAAAAGAAGTTACTTTATCAGATGCTGATGAGGATGTGGAAAAAGGGGAACCCTCCTACACTGTTGATGGGAATGCAAGCTGGTACAGCCACTCTGGGAAACAGTATGGAGGTCCTTCAGAAAATTAAAAATAGAGCTACCCTATGACCCAGCAATTGCACTAGTGGGTATTTACCCCAAAGATGCAGATGTAGTGAAAAGAAGGGGCTTCTGCATCCTAATGTTCACAGCAGCAATGTCCACAATAGCCAAATTGTGGAAGGAACTGAGATGTCCTTCAAAAGATGATTGGCTAAAGAATATATGGTTCCTATGTACAGTGGAATATTACTCAGCCATCAGAAAGGATGAATACCTACCATTTACATTGTGTGGATAGTATGCTAAGTGAAATAACTCAGTCAGAGAAAGACCATTATCATCTAGTTTCAACATATGGAATATAAGAAATAGTGCAGAGGATCATAGGGAAAGGGAGGAAAAACTGAATGGGAAGAAATCAGAGAGGGAGCCAAACCATGAAAGACTAGTAACTCCAGGAAACAAACTGAGAGTTGTGGAAGGGAAGGTGGGGGATAGGGTAACTGGGTGATGGGAATCAAGGAAGGCATGTGATGTGATGAGCACTGGGTGTCATATGCTAATGCATCATTGAACACTACACCAAAAACTAATGATGTACTATACGTTGACTGATTAAATTTAAATTTAAAAAAAAAAAAAGAGAAAAAAAAAAAAAAGAGAGAAAAAAAAAAAAGAAGTTACTTTATTAGGGCGCCTGCCTTTTGAATACCAAGTGGTTAAAATCTAGAAAAGGACTCTAGTCACTGCAAAATGTACATCATTGCAAAAGGTCAAACAAATAAATACATGAGCATATTTCATTGGACGTATCTGTATCCTAGCTTCTGAATACAATGGTACACCTGATGAGGCAAGGTCATCTCATCTAAAACGCTATCCAACTAGTTCTCCTCAACAGGGAAATCTAGAAGTTTTACGGTTCAATTCATCTGCATTGGGGGTAGAAAGTCAGATTTACAGGTGAACTTAGCAAGAACAAAACTCAAGGACAGATGGTGGAAAGTGAGAGATTGCCAAAATGTCCTGTGTTTCAGACAGGAAAGGGTTACATAGGCAGTATATTTCATCAAGTCTCACAATACAATTGATCCTGTTGTGGAAAGACAGCCTCATGGAACAGATGAGCAAATCTTCTGGAATAAAACTGCAAGCTAGTTTTGCTGCCCTGTAGGGCAGGGATCTACTCAGAATACTTCCCGCTCAGTGGCAGAACAGCAAGTTTAAATGACTGGTAGTTTTAAGTAGTTTGAAAAAGTTATCCCTAATGCTAATAAAATTATAAAAATCCTAGCCAGAGTTAGTCACACCAATACAGAGCATTCATTTTCATACCTGAACTTGTGTTTCTACAAAGCACACTGATACAATGAAGAACAACTGGAGAAAGGTAACCAGGATGATAGGAAATTTAGAAACTATACCTTCTTCAGAAAACTTGGAAGAACCACAGAGTTAATTTATGGATTGGAAGACTCTGGAAGGAAATTAGTGTCATATCACGATTCAAAGAGACAGTACTGGGGCACCTGGGTGGCTCAGGTGGTTAACCTCAACTCTTGGTTTCAGCTCAGGTCATGATCTCAGGGTAATGGGATCGAGCCTCCTTGTCAGGCTCTGTACTCAGTGCAGACTCTGCTTGAGATTCTCTATCTTTCTCTCCCTCTCCCATTCCCCCCAGTGCTCATTTGCGCTCTCTGTCTCTGTCCTTCCCCCCCAACACTTATCCTTCCCCCACCAGCACTGGCTTGCTCTCACTCTCTCCCCCTCAAATGAATAAGTAAAATTAAAAAAAAAAAAGTCAAAATATATTTCCAAAAGATTTCAGCACATTAGTGACAAATTTACTTGCTCATACCTGGATTTTTAATTGAGTTTATTATGGATAATTTTACCCAAATGATTTACTCATCTGATATGTCAGGAAAACTGTCAGGCTTCAAGAAGCATATGTAGTTTGCCCACGGCTGCTATAGGGATTTTTTTTTTTTTAAGATTTTATTTATTTATCTGGCAGACACAGATCACAAGTAGTACGAGAGGCAGGCAGAGAGAGAGGAGGAAGCAGGCTCCCTGCTGAGCAGAGAGCCCAATGTGGGGCTCGTTCCAGGACCCTGGGATCATGACCTGAGCCGAAGGCAGAGGCTTAACCCACTGAGCCACCCAGACACCCCTGCCATAGGGATTTTAATTTTGACTCACGGCATGTGAAAAAATAATATGTAAAGCAGACAGAAAATAATTACCAAAGAGCCTTTAAAATACTCACTTTTCTCTAGCAAACACTGAACAAATGTCTGGAAAGAATGTCCTCTACTAACTGAAAGTAATTCTTTCCTCCTTATTAGTAGAAGATAATCTGAATATCTGCCCACAGATATACAAAAACTTAAACCATTACAAATGATGTTTATTAACCTGGTTGGATAAACTGAGATTATAATTCATAAATCATTAGTTGATGTAACTAAAAGAGTCATACATTAAAGTCTTCACCAAGTTTTAAAACTGGCATTCTCTTACTCCAGTACTGGTCCATTTCCTGTGATGAGTTAAACAATTAATATTTCTTACCTACAGTCTCTCTATGAGGAGCGAGAATTTCATATACAAAAACTGGGAATCTTTGTATATTAAAATTCATGAAAAAAATTGGGAAAGGTGAGAATAGTCTACAAGGAATTCAAATGGCCATTAGTACTTTTACTGGCAATATTTCAACTTGTGTGAATATAAGAAATATTCAAAGGGACAATTTAAAACTACTTCTAATTAAAGAGATATAAAGATACTAGTAAAAGGAGAATATATTTAAACAGAGGCATAAGAATACCACTTAATGATCACTTTTCATATTTCTGAAACAGGCTATAATCTTACTCCTTAGGATTAAAAAATGTAAATTTTAAAAATATCCAGTTAGATGTTATTTTTGAGTATCAATTCTTTTAAGATTTTATTTATTTGAGAGAGAGAGAGAGAGTGCATGAGAGTGAGGAGGGTTAGAAGGAGAAGCAGACCCCCCCCCCGCCCCGCCGCAATGAGCAGGGAGCCCAAAGCAGGACTTGATCCTATGACTCCAGGATCATGACCTGAGCCGAAGGCAGCCTCTCAACCAACTGAGGCACCCAGAATATCAGCTCTTCATAAAACACCTTGTTACTTTAAATTATATTTTTCTAGTCCTTTTACAAAATGTTAATCTTTATAAATGATCTACGCTTTAGACAGAATTTTGAAACTTAAGCAATCATTTATTTTCAGCCGTGCTCCTTAATGTCAGAGCAAAATTGTGACAAACTGAATATTCTATGGAGAATTCAGATGGGAAGCCTTTTATAAATTTCATTTACTTTAAAACTCACTTCAGATCTTATCTTTCACACAAATGGGATATAAAAGTGGTAGTAATAGTCTAATATTAAACTGTATGTTAACTGAAATTTAAAAACTTGAAAAAAATAAAACCTCTTTTATATATTATACAACATTAATAAACACATGCATTTAGATCTTGAATCACTTTTTAAAAAAGATTTTATTTATTTGACAGAGAGAGACAGAGAGAGAGAGCAAGAGAGTGCAAACAGGGGGAGCTGCAGAGGGAGAAGGAGAAGCAGACTTTCTGCTGAGCAGGGAGCCCGATGTGGGGCTCAATCCCTCAATCCTGGGATCATGACCTAAGCAGAAGGCAGACGCTTAACCGACTGAGCCACCCAGGTGCCCCTTGAATCACTTTTGTACTCAATAATTTTTGCCTTCAGGTATGTGTATGTGAGTATACACATATATCTATAATAGTTCTATATTAAGTGTGGCTTCATTTTTATAAACGTTCATATAGACTATCATTGATAACTGCTTTTATTTTACCATTGATGTACAACACTGATTTCTATGTCTTTTTTGAATGACACAAAACATTCAGTGTTGAAAAAGTGATTTAAATTATTTAAATACAGTATTATTAAGGGGTACCTGGGGGCTTGGTCGGTTTAGTGGCCGACTATTAGTTTCAGCTCAGGTTATGGTCTCAGGGTCCTGGGATTAAGACTTGTGTCAAGCTCTGTGCACAATGGGGAGTCTTCTTGGGGATTCTCTCTCTCTCTCTCTCCCCCTTCCCATCCCCTGCCATCATGCATGCACTCTTTCATTAAAGTAAATAAATAAATCCTTAAAAGTAAATAAAGAGTATTACTAATTTTTAAAAAGTGGTAGTGATAGTTAACATACCTTGCTAACTATTAAAACCTAAGCCTGGTAATTATCTACCACATTTCCAAACAGAATATCCTTATGGGTATTTATATTTTAGTCTTCCTCAAATATGCAAATTTAATAAAAACTAACATGTTTGTTCATGAAGAACACATCTGGGAACCTTAAAAAATAAGTGTGTTCACAGTTATTTGATAATAAATATATGGGTGATACTAAATATTGTCTACTATGGATGAGTATGATGCTGTTCTGCCCCTGAGGACTTCACAGTTTAGTAGATAAAACAAGTATGTCAAAATAATCTGTAGTATATAAGTTTATGGAAGAATATTTAGGAATACTAACTCTCTTGGTTTCCTACGGCTGCCATAACAAAGTACCACAAACTGGGTAGCTTAAAACAGAAATTTATTCTTTCACAGTTCTGGAGGCTGGAAGTCCAAAATCAAGGTGTAGGCAGGGGACCATGCTCCCTTGGATGACTCCAGGGGACACCCTGTCTTTGCCTCTTCTAGTGGAGCTGGCAATCCTTGGCATTCCTGGGCTTGTAACTGCAACACTCCAATCTCTGCTTTCATCTTCATGCGGACTTTTTGTCTGTGTGTGACTCGTGTGTCCTCTTCTCTTCTTATAAATAGAATAGTCATTGGATTTAGGGCCTATTCTAATCCAAGGGACCCTATCCTAACTAATTATGTATCTAAAGATCCTACTTTCAAAAGATTCTGAGATTTGGGGAAGATGTGAACTTTTGGGGGACACTATTCAACCAACCACAATGACCATGTATGAAGAAAAGAAGCAAAAAAAAAAAAAGAAAAAAAAAGGAAGCAAAACAAAACTTGTCAGACTGTATAAAATTCAGGCTGAAGTGTTTTACAATTTGTATTTCATTGTTAAGGACAAAGAAGAGCACAACTTAACTACTTCTTAACTGTTCTTGAAGTATTCAGTTAGGGGTTGTACAGATCCTCAGTTCAACAACAGATCTGAAATGATTTAATAGTATATCCTCAAAGTCCAAAAGAGTTATTGTGTCCTGATCTATATCAGTGGCTCTCTGAAATTTCACCCATGTACTATTAAAAATAACAAAATAAACTGAAGAAGACTGTTCCACCACTCCTGCTTGCAGTAGCATATCTCATCAGAATTAAGGGCAAGGTTCATTTCCTCTCTGATGAGACATCAATAAGATGCTCTTTTCTTTTTATTAAATAGTTATTCACACTTGTGAAAAAAAAAAAAAAAGAAAGAAAAAGAAATACAGCTATAATCACCAAAACCAAAGACCAGTTATCCCATCACCCAAGGGCTTCTTAAAAGACACCAGAGGTCTCCCAAATCACAGTTTGACAATTAATGATCTGAGTTAATTGGCAAAACAGAGATTAAAAAGAGATCTTTACTTACAGTGTTTATCAAACTATTTCTGTGGCATAAAGTATAAAATTATTCACCATCACCTGGTTTAAAATTTGGCCTTAATTACTAATTTCTAATTACTAATTTAGATATATTTGTTTCAGTTTTAGGTTTTAAAAAGAATAATTATGTCATACCATTCATAGTTTCCAGTTCTTTTTGAGAAGAACTTTTATGTATTTGTTTTGAGTGCTTTATAAAATGTCTGATAGATGTTACACCTTCTTCAAAAACCTGATTCTTCAGAAAATGAATTCTGTAATATGCTTGCTACAAATATGGTCTCTTCTCATCTCTTTCTTCAATGGTAGCTTAAATAATGCAAGTACAAATGCCACTTCTTTAAATATCTGATGGGTCCTCCGCACCCTGGCATGTGGTAGCTTTGTCCCCAAGCATTTTTTTTTTTTTTTTTGGCCTGTCAGCTGTGAGAAACAGTTTTCTACCAATTACTGTCACAATATGAATAAATTCAAAACTGAAAATATAAGCACTGAATATTTTCAGTACATTTATCCCCAAACTACATTAAAATTGGGATTTAGCATGTAAACAAGGAATTTAGCAAGTAATAAAAAAGCATCACACTATACTTTGTCTTCTATAAATAAAAACACAATATAAGAAGATAAAGAAAAAAGCATTCATGCACAGAAGAGAAATGGGCAAATGACAGCAAGCATATGAAATGAAAAGAAAAAAAAAGTTACAGCTGCAATGAGAGGACCAACTAAGATATATGAGTCCCCAAAACAATGTTACAGTGTTGCTGCTGAATTATTCTCTTTCAAAAGATTAATTTTGATTTAATAACAAATATTTTTTAAAGGTTTAGATGGTATTCTTCTCTTTGTCCAACACCAGTTTCCTTTAGGATATGGCTCTAAATACACATTATTCCAGCAGCTAGTTGCTAACATGATTTTGGTTTGAAGTATATTAACAACATGCGGTAAGAATGAGCAATGTTCTCCCTCTTTTTTTTTAAAAGGTTTTTATTTATTTGAGAGAGAGAGTGCATGAGAGAGACAGCACGAGTGGGGTGAGGGGCAGATGGAGAAGCAGACTCCCCACTGAGCAGGGAGCACGATACAGGGCTCATGTGGGGCTCAATCTGGGGACTCCGGGGTCATGACCTGAGCCTAAGGCAGATGCTTAACTGACTGAGCCACCCAGGAGCCCCAGAATGAGCAATGTTCTTAGGTAATTACTGTTAATACAACCTCGAATACATAAGAGGTTCTCACCCTAACCTGGTTCTGTGCCAAAATTATTCTTTTTGGGTGGGGGGGGAAGGGAATGATAAAAATCCTAAATATACAGGTACAACCAATGAACACACAGTGTGAACTGCCTGTGTGTGTGTATATATATATATATATATATATAATCCCTGTGGTCTGGTCCACCAGTCTCGTTTGGCCAGAACTCTGCTCTCTGAATCACAATCAGTTTTGACACCATGCTGATGAGACTCAATTATTTCTAGGACATATTCTTTTGAACTCATTTCCAGAATAGGCATTAAGTTGCCCTGTGTGTACTGTCACTCAAACTTCTCAAATGCCTATTTTAGACCTTATTCTTAATGGTCTGTGTACATTATTGAGTCCAGTTTAACTAACACACAGAATGGGATGATCTGGCCTAAAAGTCCTAGTTTGTGCCTGACTTTCCCTTTCTCTCCCACTGATCACACATATTCGTTCAGGCACCAAGTCACTTCTTTCCTAATGCCCCTCCCAAGTGAGCCTTTTTTACAGCCCACTACCACCCCTGACTGCAGATTAGCAAGCACTCCATGCCTGTATTATTGCAAGAGCAGGAGCTTCTATATCATCCACTTCATCCAACTTCATTGGCACTCCAATCCATCATGCCAGGTGAATCTCACTAAAATATCCTTTTATTCATGTCATAACTCTTTTAGAACCATCCAAAGGCTTCCCGTTACCTGTAAAAGCACTTCCCAAATCATGGTTCCTAGAATACTAGAGTTTCACAAGATTTTAACATGTTTTAGTTTTTTTTTTTTTTTAAAGAGGCAGGAGTCTCTTGTCAAATGTAGCTTAAAAGAAAAAGTGACTTCTGTACAGCAAGATTTCTCAGATCTATTAATATATGTTAAAATACATGTTACACATAACCAAGGGTGGGAAAGTACACATTTTTAAAAAATTTTTTATTTATTTATTTGGGAGAGCAAGAGAGATCATGGGCTGGGGGAGAGGCAGATAGAGAGGGAGAGGCAGACTTCCGAATGAGCCACGAGCTCGGTCCAGGGCCCTGGGAGCATGACCTGAGCTGAAGCCAGATGCTTAACCAACTTGATCCAACCCAGGCACCCTGGGAAAGTACACATTTCCTAAATTTATTTCACTGCAGAACCCTTTTACCAAAAAAACACCTTGTAACCTCTCCCAGAAAACTATGATGGTTTTAAAAAGCACAAATTCCTCAGTCTTCTCTGTATGAATTTCTAAAGTCTGACCTCAAACTATTTCTAAACTTACCTTTAACTTTTATATGAATTGCCACCTTCAACTAGACTCCACACTTGCTGTACCCCACGTTATGTTTATGTATTACTTTGTCTTCCTTTTCTATAAAAACTCTGTCAACCTACTCATGGAGAAATTCTGGTTCCTTCAAAAGCCTTCCCTAACAATTCAAGAGCACAATAATCTCTTCCTCTTCTGAACTACTCTCCTAATGCCTCATCTCATGCTTGAACACAGATATTCTGAAGACTTGCCTTTGAATTTAATTTTTGTTTGTGATTTCTTCTTCCTTACTAGACAGCAAGGTCCCTTAAGGAAAAGTACCCTATAGTACTCACAGTTTTGTAATGAACAGTGCCTTGAAAATATATGCCAGAGACAGAAAAAACTTTTTTAGTGTACTGTGCTTTTTAGCCTCCAGATGTCTCCACCTTTCTGCCCTCTGTCCCAGAAAGCCGACCTATATCAATTACATAAACAGGTTCCTTGCTTTCTGGCTTCCAGTGGGACTCAGATAATAATAGGGAATACCAATGGGAGACCAGAAAGAAGGAGAAGAATAAGGTCAGAGAACACATTTTGCTGGCTCACTCCCTGCAAAATCAAATGCACTGTCTCCCTTAGCCCAAGGTCACAACTTGAGGTCTCAGAAATCGCTCTTCCCCTCACCCTTGGAGGTGGGAGACACTCTGGTGTTAGACCTTCAGTATTGGACCTGTGGTTTCCAATACCCTCTGGTTTCCCTCTGAGACTCTGCCCACAGGGTCACATAGTACCTTTATTACCTAATTTTTTTTAAAGATATTATTTATATATTTGACAGACAGAAATCACAAGTAGGCAGGGAGGCAGGCGGAGAGAGAGGAGGAAGCAGGCTCTCCACAGAGCAGAGAGCCTGATGCAGGTCTCCATCCCAGAACCTGGGATCACGACACCTGAGCCAAAGGCAGAGGCTTTAACCCATTGAGCCACCCAGGCACCCCCCCTTTATTACCTAATTTGAATATACCGTCTGTTTCTTACCTGGATCCTAGTAGATACAGATGGTAGATACAACTCATTTGACTGTTTTAAAAAATACTTACTGGTCTCATAATACTAAGAATAAGCAATGGATTTCTTTTGAGAATCTGAAACTAAAAACAAGCAGTAGTCTACAATGAGTTGTGGATTACAATCCATTTGAGAGGGGTTTTATGACTTACTCATTTTTTTATCTACCCCTGTGACTGGAAAACTCACATGCACACTATTTGCAATAAACATCTAATTGAATCTAATCATCTGTGGCAGACATAGTTATTGCTCAGCAAACATGCATGAGCTCCTCTACATTTCCCACGATCCCTTGCGGTTAGGTGGCGGTCACAAGATTGGCATCGGGTTGGTGGCAAACGGGTGGAAGAGATATATGCCTCATCCAGGTCTTACCCTTAAAATTATCCTAAGTGACACCAGCAATTTTTCCCCTTGTCAACCTTGAAGATTTTTTCCAAGTGATGAAAATATAAATGAGAGTTACCTGATTCAAGAAATCAACATTCATAATAAGCCACTGAAGTTTGTGGTTTATTAACTACCTATTATAGAATCTAAGTATCCCCTACACATAACAATTTTGCATTTTAAACATCTGATTTTTTAATGTCTATTTAGATATTATAGCTTTCTTGTGAAAAATTTCAGTATTTCAAGATATAGTAAAGACTAATAATGGGCTCTGGACTGTATAAGGAATGAAAATATATGCCTTAACAATAACATTACTAAAAGGGGAAAAAAACACACACCTAGAGGCAACCTTTTATTTAGTATTAAGTAAACCTAAGAATAAGATGACAATAAAATGAGGTGATGATGTTCTGAGGAGTTCTACCTTCAGACAAGGTGCCAAGAGCACCTTGCTTGGGCCTCTTGCTATGGCAATGAGGACAAGGAGAGAAAGGGCTGTTCTCTGGTTGAAACAACAAGGTATAAAGAATGGTGCGTCCAGAAACTTGGGCCATTTTTAGATTTGCTGAGTATTTTATGTCCCCTCTTGCCCATGCTTATTTTAGATTTTCAGGTTAAAAGCACTTCTCTTCAAAAAATAAGAGCAAAAGAAAGAAATACAGTAGTCATATTCTGTCATCCACTAAAAATATTCTGTCTTCTCAAGCAGCGGGTTAAGCTTCTGAAATTCTTAAAGATTTACTTATTTATTTGAGGTGGGGGTAGAGGGACACAAGAGTCTGAAGCAGACTCTGCACTGAGCACAGAGCCCGATGTGGAGCTCAATCTTATAACCCTGAGATCAAAACCTGAGCCAAAACCAAAAGTTGGCTGTTTCAACCAACTGTGCCACCCCAACTTTTTGAAATTTTTATGCTTCAAATATTTTTAGCCTTTTTGGGATATTAAATACTGATATTTACTTAATGGAGTATTAGCAAGTAAGAACATATTTGATACCTACAAATATTTACCTAGTTGAGAAAAATCAAATATATACACACACATAAATTCCTACACAAGGGTAGACAGCCATTTTGTATTATTTTAGGGTTTTAAAAATCTCATCTCTCCTCTTGAGATTTAGTCTTTTTGGTATTATGTTATACTGATTTGAGCAATGTCCTTGGCTTTTTGTTCTATTCATGGTTTAAATATGCCATTTTGTTTGATCTTGTTTTTAAATGCCTTAGACAATTATTATGTACACAGTGTGTCACAAAATTGGTATGTGTTTAATGACTATGTGGGAACACATCAGGCCCCCTATCTTGCTGCCATCACATTTCTTGTGGCTACAGTTACAAATATTTTTTTATACTTGCCCTTCAAAACTGTAGTTATAGCACTCCTTAAAACAGAGTTTCTATCTCTTCCTCATCAGGATCATTAACAGATAATAGTGTCAGCACTGTTTTGTATTGTTCTGTTGATCTTTCCATTCCCCTTGAAACAAACACCTATTTTTCCTGCAGAGTTTTCTGAAGCTTCTACTTCTTTTTTTTTTTTTTTTTTTTTTATTTGAGAGAGAGGCAGTGAGAGAGAGCATGAGTGAGAAGAAGGTCAGAGGGAGAAGCAGACTCCCCGTGGAGCTGGGAGCCCGATGCGGGACTCGATCCCGGGACTCCGGGATCATGACCTGAGCCGAAAGCAGTCGTCCAACCAACTGAGCCACCCAGGCGTCCCATGAAGCTTCTACTTCTAATGTAGAGGATAGAATATACATGTAACTCACCAAACAGTACTTCCCTTGGCTATCATAAACTCTAAAATTACATATTGAATGCTCTCAAGTTTCTACTTTACTAATAAATTTTCTCCTTGATGATCAGGATTAGGCCATGAATAGTAAAAGGCTCACTCTCCTTTTGATATAACAAATGAGAACCTCAGCCATTGATTTATAACATGAAACAGATGTCTGTATATATGTGCATGTATTTATTTACATATAGTTTTTCCCTACATATAGTTTAATCATTAATATGATTAAATATAAAAACACTCTGCCTAATCTCTCCTTATTCCTTTTTTTAAAAAAATATTTTATTTATTTATATTTGACAGAGAGATCACAAGTAGGCACAGAGGCAGGCAGAGAGAGAGAGAGAGGGGGAAGGAGGCTCCCTGCTGAGCAGAGAGCCCAATGTGGGGCTCGATCACAGGATCCCGGGATCATGACCTGAGCCGAAGGCAGAGGCTTTAAACCACTGAGCCACCCAGGTGCCCCTCTCCTTATTCCTTTTTTGAAGGAAGTTGTAACTCTTTCTAAGTGGCCTTCTTAGTACTGATATGGCTCTGATATAGCCTTCTTAGCTCTGATACATATCTGCTCTGACTTTTAAAAATATATATGGACCCAAACATTTTCCAAGAAAGAAAGGATTTGGGACAACTGGGTGGCTCAGTCAAAAGGTTAAGCATCTGCCTTCAGCTCAGGTCATGATCCCAGGCGTCTTGCTTGGCAGAGAGCTTGCTTCTCCCCGCACCTGCTGCTCCCCCTGCTTGTGCTCACTCTCTCTCTCTCTCTGACAAATAAATAAAATCCTTAAGAAAAAAAAAAAAAAGAAAGAATTCTATAACAAGGGTATAAGATAATCATGGCCAGAACATGAAATTATGTTAAACAAATATGGAAATAAATGTATTTGTATGTATATAGGAACTTTCCAAAGTTATCCTGTAAGAAGTGTCCTACCTAGTTCTAGGTTTACTAATTATAGGTTTCAGTAAATGAAATGTAAATAATTCTATAATAAAACCTAAATCAATATCACAAAGTGGGTATTATACGGAATAATAAAAAATAGATTTATATCACAAGAGGTTATATATAATAAAGCCCTTACCTGAAATGATGCTTTTATATATTTTCCACATTATAACTTAATTACATACTGGCACAGAAAGATGACATTAAAAAATATATATGACTGTCTTCATACAGAACCAGTAAGGTGAAAAAAGAAACCCTATGTGAAAACACAATGGCAATTTGATGGATGCTGAGAGGCAAAGAACCTGCCACCCATGTCCATGACTGTCACATGAGCTGAAGTGGTTAATAAGCATGATAGAGATTATAAAGGGGTCAATACAAAACTCAGTTTTTAAAGAGTTGCCAAAGGAATTAACCAGAAGAGCTGAAGGTGATATGGTAGGGCAGTCAGGGAAAGGAGCTAAGGAGACAGAGAAATGGTAATACCTTAGGCAAAGAATAGCTGTAACTAAAGATGTAAGGGGTATTTGACAGAAGTAGGTTCAGAGAAAATGTTAATGTTCTAGTTTCAAATAAAAGCGTTATATTATGTAAATTGCTCGGCATTTTGCTACAACAAGAGACCTCATCAGTTATCTGGGGAATTAGAAGTAACCCTCAAATATGATTATAAGTATTAAAGAAAAAAAGGAAAAGAAAGAATAGGAAAACAGAAGAAAATAACTGAAGAAAATACCCTTGAAAATAATATTCTTTACTTATGAATTTTATCTCTTAGACTTTCAATAAAATAGACTGAGAAACATTTCAAAATTTGAAAATGCTAAGAAAGAAAACAGTTAAGGTAAAAAAAAAAACTAACTGGAAAACATAATCAATGGTTTTACAGATAAAAAATTCTAAATTAAGAAGTTACTAACTTAAGAAAAGTGGTTCAAACTAAATAGTAAAATTCAATAAAGGACCTAAGAGCTGAGGTCTGTTATTGATAGCAGAACTTGGAGAAGACTGATTGCAGGTTTCAGTTTCTAAACCAAAATATGAATCTCTAACAGCAGATGAGCAGTACATAATCAGATAACATTAAAATGATAAAAATGAATAAGATAAGGATTGGGAAAACAGAGAATAGGAAGGCGAAACAGAGTTGATAAAAGTTCCCTACTTGTCGTTTCCATTCTGCCTATATTCTCAAAACTTGTCAGAAGTCTCTTGGGTTAATCAATATACTCTCTCTAACTACCTATTAATAACAATATGGTATATCCCTTAAGGTTCCTGTATATGACACATTACTAAAACCAATTCCAAAGACCCTCCCACTTGTCCTACATTAAAAACTTGAAATACCATCTGGCTCTTTGCACTTGTGAAGAAATGAATAATCTTTGAGATTCACCATTTAAAGGCATACTCTCTATCAAGCAGGGCTTAATCAGGATCATACTTTCCTTTTCCTCTAGAGACCAGCGACTAATGTAGACTACATTTATAGTCACTTGGGTTCTTGCTGGGTCACCATAGTTCCCAGCTCTGATGAAGAATAAATAATGTCAGAAACCCAGATATACTATAAACATTGCCTTCTGGATGGGGGCTGTGAAAAGAAGATTCAGCTAGCTGATAGCAAGGGACATTTCAACATTAAGATTCTAAAATAGAGACTGCTCAAGACTAGGGATGAACTTTGTTTACACTTCAAATCTGAAAATGGGAATACACTTTTTTCTGGCTGTAACAAAAGCTTGGCAAATGACAAACACCTCTCACCTTGCCTGACCTCTGCTCATAGCTATGTATCACACTGTAGGGTGAAAACACCTGCCCAGTAAAATGTCAACAATATTACACCAAAATATTTCAGAGGACAAACCTAAAGTATATATATCATTTCAGATCCTGAAAAAAATGCATAGAAGCCAGCAACAATCTGACAAATATAACTGTGCCCTCATCATAGTGATGTACAATACAAGAAAAATGCATCCTTAAAACACAGAAAGAAATAGTATCCAAAAAAGAGTATGTTTGATCTTTCAGGTAATACCTTTTATATGTAGTGAACTCTTATCTGCCCTGACAAAGATAAATCAATGGCACAGATAATCTAACATGCCCGGCAACCAAAATATCTTGTACATTTGGTTTTGAAAGCAAGAATTTACCCAGGCTGCCCTCCAAAAGTGTGCCAGGCCTTGTGTTACTAAAGTTTTGGGGGGTCAGAGTAGGTAAAGATGTATACTTGAACATGTACTAAATCAAAGCATGGCAAATTGGTAAAAAGTGGTCTATACAGTTCTATAAGAGCACATTGTTCCATTGTCCCAAAGTGCATGGATTCACAAACTAAACCTCAGGGAGAGAGATGACAGATGGCTTAAAACAGCGAAGAAAGAATTTAAAACAGAATAACCAGACCTGTATCCTGGGGCAAAAAAACATTATATGTTAATAAAAATAACTCATTAAAAAAAGAATAATCAACTGAATAACTACCTAAAAAGTATTTATATCTCCAAATCCAAACTTTGCCTCAGTAGACGGTTGCCATGTCTCTTCTCACCCCAGTAGAACTCTGGGATTTTATTCTCTGGAGCAGTCTCTGAACTGCAGGATACCAGGTACATACCCTAAATCTAACAATAACCCTAACCTTACCACTGATCCCTAACCACTAACCATAAACCCCTAACCCTAACTCTAATCCTAACCCTAAAACTAACCTCTGCAGAGGTCATTGAACTACAGGATACCAGATACTTAGCCTAACCCTGGCCCTGGCCTAACCCTACCCCTAACTCTAGCCCTAACCTTAGAACTGAGAGGGGGAAAAAATGTGGTCTATATATGGAATGGAATATTACTCAGCCGTCAAAAAGAATGAAATCTTGCCATTTGCACTGAAACGAATAGAGCTAAAGACAAGTATGCTAAGTGAAATACGTAAGTCAGAGAAAGATAAATACCATATGATCTCCCTCATATGTAGAATTTAAGAAACCAAAGAAATAAACAAAGGGGGGAAAAAAGGAAGAGAGAAGCAAACCAAGAAACAGACTCTAAACCTTAGAGAACAAACTGATGATTACCAGCAGGGAGGTGGGGGGAAGGATGGGTGAAATAGGTGATGGGGATTAAGGAGTGCTCTTGTGATAAACAATGGGTGATGTACAGAAGCACTGAAACATATTGTATTCCAGAAACTAATACTACACTGTAAGTTAACTAACTTTAAAAAAATCAAAGGTAATAGACAAAACATAGTACAAAGTTACCTAGGGCCAGTAAGGCTGTGGAGAAGAAACTCACTTACACTGCTGATGAGAATGTGAAGTGTTTAAGACCTTTTTGGTAAGTACTCTGATAATATTTATTAGGAAAAATTGCACATATCCTTTGCCACAACAATGACATTTCTGGGAATGTATCTTAGAGATGTATCTTAGAGACACAGAAGCATGAGTAGGAAGGCATATTTGTACAGGATGTTTACTGGAGCATTTTTAATAGTTTAAAAAAAACTGCTAGCAACTCAGTGTATTGGTCAAAGTTAAACTGTGGTATGTCCATATTATAGAAATACACACAGCTATCTAAAGAACTGCGTTAGGTCTACCTCTTCTGACTAAGTGATGGTCTTCACTTACTGTTAAGTAAGAAACACAGTGCCAGAGAAATTAAATATATCAATGCCATTTTTGTAAAAACAAAACAATACCCCATGCAATTTGGGTTATGCTGTATAAAGAGGAATTGAGTAGAACTCTGTAATACTGCTCACTCCCTCACTTCACGCAACTGTTTTTTTCAAATGGCACATCCTCAGAGAGATCCCTTTGGAACTTACTAAACTGTCTGTCACACCCTATTTCCATTTTGTAATATTCTAGTCCCTTACCTGGCTTTGCAGTTTTTCAGATTTCCACATAACACTATATTGCATATCCATTTGTTTACTGTCTATATCTCTCACTAAAATGCAAACTCCATACAGGTGGAAAGAAAGCTTTGTGTTGTTCACTATTGTGTCCCTAGCACCTAAACTAGTCTCTGATTCATAGATATCAGTCAATAAATTATTTGTTGAATAAATAAAGAATACATTACATCCCACGTATAAAAACTGAAAATACACATGGGCAGGGACAAAAAGCCAAATAGCAAATAAAATTATTGATTTGATTGGGTGATGGAATTGACAGCAACTTAAAGCAAAACAAACAAACAAAAAGGTTCCTCTTAATCAGAGTTAATTTGTTAAGCTCCTATATTTTGGAATACTGGGAATAGTAAGTCCCCAAATGGGGAAGGCAGGGAGAGTAAGAAAGAAAGGGAAGTCTGAACTGTGTATACCTGAGCAATGCAATGAAGAAAAAGCACAAATGAGAAAATAGTTTTTCCAAATACCTATAAACTTCATATTCTGGATGCAGTGGTACGTCTCTCACAAAATATTTTTGCTTTGGTTTGTAAACGAATACACAAGAAGTGAAAATATATTAAAATGGCAGATTCTGGTAACAAAGAGTAAAACAATTGCAAGTGATGTTGGAAAAGACAAGCATCGTAGACTCCTAGGAGAATAAGAACACTCTTATTATCTAAACTGAAGATGCTGATTTAATATCTAACTCAAATTCTTTAACCCTGAAAAATGTCCAGGTGTATGTATATCCAAAGCACAGATACCAGACATATATACTGTTTTTTTTTCAAACCAGCATAGTTTACAGGATAGATATATGAGATGTTCTCAAATATAATTACATATAACAAAACTAATTGGAATCATTTCTATGTTCTTATACTCTTAAAAAATCCAGTAAGTTAAAAAGATAAAGGCTAACAATTACATATATATTGTCTGGATAATAGCCTCACTTTTTATATTTAACTGTATAATCTTAAACAATGGATTTTTTTTTCTCAGTAAGGGCACTGCACTGTTTTTACATATAGTTGTGCAAATATTAATTTTCAAATAAGGCCATCAGAGGGCATCCTGTTAAGGTTAAAGCACACACCATCCACAGAGACAAAGAGTTCTGCAAGAACAATGAACAAATTCTTAATCCTTTAGTTTACCCACAATCCATGAATATTTTAAAATCATGTACAATATGAAATCTCTACAAGATAAGCATTAAACAAAAGAAATGACTTTTTGTCAATTTTGCAAAAAAAAAAACCACTTTAAAATGAGAATAAAATAATTTCTGTGAAAAGGCAACTTGTTATCTGTGATTGTTACTTGGCTATCCATTCAAAAATTTTTTTTAATACTGAAAATAATGAGTTGGTATTCTCAAAAAGTGAATTGTGGGTTACTTGCAAGAACATGAAATTATTTTTCAATTTTATAGAAAACAAGGTTGTATTGTGTTCCTGTAATACTCATCTTCCATCTTGAGAGGCTCTTATGAAAATAACCTATACAATCACAAACCTATAACATCACAAACTACCTTTTTTTCTTGTTTAAATAGTAAAGATGAATAAACGACTTTTAGGTCCATATTACATTTTCTACATATGACTAAACACATATTTAGATATCAAACGTAGACATATTTAGTTAAAATCAATTAAACTGAGAAGTCCTTCCCTTCTGGCTGTCTATATTTTTCTTTAATCCTGGTCAGTGTAAACCCTTATTACCAGTAATTTGCCACTATAACACTGAGGAAAAAATGCTAGCCTCACGATTTTTGTCATTTTTCCCCCCTCTTCCCCTGCAGGCTGCTACTGTTGATGGCCTTTATGGAAATATAAATTCAATCAGCAGCTGCAAATTTCATGAGACGTCCATCTTCATGCTGAATTTCTAACTGAGTGTCAAAACAATCTGTGGATTTCTCCCTGATGAAACACACATTGAATTGTAAATTTCTGCAATTTCCTCATGTTTGAATTTCAGCTGCAGTAAAATAGTGCTAGCCTAGAAACACTGCCTATCACGCTGAAACAAGTAATTTTCTCTTCTTATCCCCTTCATGCTATTTAAAGTTAAAATTTTTTAAACGCTTGAAAGAAAATATTTCCTTCAAATTAAACAATTACATTTTCAATACAATTATAAGAAAATCAGATACAAAAACCATTAATATATTTGATACTTCTTAAAAACATACTTTTTTCTCTAAGAGATTTACTTGTTCTATATGGTTATCTAATTTATTTATTTATTTATTTATTTATTATTTATTCTGTATTTGATGGTAGATAATGCTGAGTTTATTGATAAAATTAACATTTCCAAATATAATAAGATAGTACAAAAATGAAATGCAGTCACAACATAATTAATAGTAACTTCAACTTTAATGAGATAAATTTTCATTAAATATTGCCAAAGTAGAAATACTAAAACAAAGAATTATGGCAACTAGACTAGACATTCTTAATACATACTTAAAACTGAGTTAATATTTTTCACCAAAGAATCATCTTTGAATAGCTAATCAGAACTGTTTTTAAATAAAGCACTATTATGAAGCCTATGGTCATTTTACAACCAAATAAGCAAAAATAGGGGTGCCTGGGTGGCTCAGTGGGTTAAAGCCTCTGCCTTCGGCTCAGGTCACGATCCCAGAGTCCTGGGATGGAGCCCGGCATCAGGCTCTCTGCTCCGCAGGGAGCCTGCTTCCTCCTCTCTCTCTGCCTGCCTCTCTGCCTACTTGTGATCTCTGACAAATAAATAAATAAAATTTTAAAATAAATAAATAAATAAATAAATAAGCAAAAATATTGTGTTAAAAAGGATACTTTAAGAAACTCACTAAGTGACTTGCTTCTTGTTCCTACAAACATCTTTTCATTAATATTACTAAGAAAATAATTCCTAACACTATTTAAAAATTCACCAAGACACTGCACTAAGCAAGACTTACAGATGGTCTATAAAATAAGTCATGAAATGAGAATCATTCATTCATTCAGGAAATATTTATAGAATATCTCCTCTATGACAGGTAGTTTTTACCAGGCCATGGGGACACAAAAATGTACAGAATACAGACCTTTACCTTAGGAAGGTAGTCTTGAGAGCGAAGAAAATCATTAAAACTTAGTGAAATAAATGCTATGAATGGGTAATTAAGGAAGGACAAATTTAGCGGAGTACTGAGACAGACTACTATCTCATGAGCAGTATGGAAGCTTTCTGGACAAGTCCTAATTTCTGAGGACATATAGAGGTCATTCAGGAGAGAAGTAGAGGGAAGACACATTACAGCCAGAAGGCAGAATATAATTTAAAAAAAAAAAATGGAAGCATAAAACAGCACATGCCTTTGGAAAATTGTTAATAACTGGGGATGGAGAACAGGGCTGATATGTGATTTGATACAATAGGTAGGCTGGAGTAAAGTCATGAAGAGCTATGAATGTCACGTTAAAATATTTATTTAAACATTATGCACAAGGCAGTAGGAGACCTCTGAAAGATTTTAAGCATGGATAGAACAATAATAAATGGTATCTCTCAATGGGATATAAAAGTTCAAGTATCATCATTATCAATACAGGCTCCTGGAGACAGACTCAGTTCAATTCCAGCTCTGCCACTTGCTAGCCATGTGATTTGCGGCACATTACTTTCTATGTCTCAATAACCTCATCAGTAAAACAGTGATAATGACACCTTATACCACAGGGTTAGTAGGATAATTAAGTGCCTTCTAAGTATTAGAAGCTATTATTATTACTACCATCATCATCATCATCATCATTTTATAATCTGGTAGGGTCTTTACACCTAACTCTAAAATGCATAAGCCCTAAAGTAAATGACCTAATCAAAATCACCTGGAGCACTGGCACAAACTATACAAATTATTTTCACTTAGAAAACATTTACCAAATACTCATTATGTACAGACATGCCAAAAAAAAAAAAGCATTTAAAAAACCCACTGCAGGGGGGAGGAGTCAAGATGGCGGAGAAGTAGCAGGCTGAGACTACTTCAGGTTGCGGGAGATCAGCTAGATAGCTTATCTAAAGATTGCAAACACCTACAAATCCAACAGGAGACCGAAGAGAAGAAGAACAGCAATTCTAGAAACAGAAAATCAACCACTTTCTGAAAGGGACGGGAAGATAGACCCCGGGGGGAGGGGCCGGCTCCCGGCAAGCGGCGGAGCAACGGAGCACAAAATCAGGACTTTTAAAAGTCTGTTCCGCTGAGGGACATCGCTCCAGAGGCTTAACTGGGGTGAAGCCCACGCGGGGCCAGTGTGGCCTCAGGTTCCGCAGGGTCACAGAAGGATCGGGGTGTCTTGAGTGTCGCAGAGCTTGCAGGTATTAGAACGGGGAAACTGGCTACAGAGATGGAGCCGAGGAGTGAGCTCACAGCTCGGGCTTACCTGAACCGGTAGCAGGCTCGGTGAGCTCGGAGCACGGCCGGAGGCCAGGCAGACCAAAAAGCTCCCGAAAGCAAACCGGAGCGCATTACTCAGCACGGCCCCTGGTAAGGGCGGTGCAACTCCGCCTGGGGCAAAGACACTTGAGAATCACTACAACAGGCCCCTCCCCCAGAAGATCAACAAGAAACCCAGCCAGGACCAAGTTCACTTACGAGGAGTGCAGTTTCAATACCAAGGAGAGCCGCGGAATTCCAGAGGAGAAAGCAAACCACGGAACTCATGGCTTTCTCCCCATGATTCTTTAGCCTTGCAGTTAATTTAATTTTTTTTTCTTTTTCAATTTTTTTTTCTCTTCTTCTGCTAAATTTTTTTAACTTTTACCCTTTTCTTTTTTAACGTTTTTTAACTAGTTTATCTAATATATATATATATATTTTTTTTTTCCTTCTTATATTTTTTTCATTATTGGTTTTCTTTTTTTATTTGTTTCTTTTTTCTTTT